>NC_134356.1:199731358-199993858 GCF_048569485.1 Anomaloglossus baeobatrachus
TCCATCCCTCCCTCCATCCCTCCCTCCATCCCACCATCCCTCCATCCATCCATCCCTCCATCCATTCATCCCTCCTTCCATCTCTCCATCCATTCATCCCTCCCTTCATCCCTATCCATCCATCCCTCCATCCCTCTATCCCTCCATCCATCCTCTATCCATCCATCCAACCATCCATCCATCCCTCCATTCATCCAGCCCTTCATCCCTCCCTCTATCCCTCCCTCCATCCATCCCTCCATCCATCCCTCTATCCCTCATCCATCCCTCCATCCATCCATCCTTCCATCCATTCATCTATCCCTCCATCCATCCCTCTCTCCATCCATCCATCCATCCATCCCTCCATCTATCCTT
The DNA here is from genome assembly GCF_048569485.1 of Anomaloglossus baeobatrachus. Lineage (NCBI taxonomy): Eukaryota > Metazoa > Chordata > Amphibia > Anura > Aromobatidae > Anomaloglossus > Anomaloglossus baeobatrachus. The sequence goes on from NC_134356.1 coordinate 199,731,716, forward strand.
GTAGCTGAATAATGTACTTCTGGATTCTCAAGTGCAATACAGAGGTCAAGATTACCAAATCGTCCTATGGTTTTCTTTAGAGGCTGTGGCTCAATGGATAGAGCTACTGCCCAAGGAGAATTAGTTCACGAGTTCGAGTCCGGCCGTCCTGCTAAAGAACTTAATTTATTTTTAAATTATAATTGTTATTTAATTATAATTAAAATGTAATTTAATTATGCACTGAGGGGAGGAGCCGCACATCAGCTGTGAGCCGCGGGACACACCTCTAAAATCGGAGCAGTTCACGGAATGAGGCTGTACTGCTCTCTCCTCTCTCTTCTCTCTCTCACTCTCTCATCTCTCTCTCACTCTCTCTTTTTCTCTCGCTCTCTTTTTCTCTCTTTCTTCCTCTCTCTCTCTTTTTCTCTCTTTTTCTCTCTTTTTCTCTCTCTCTTCTCTCTCTCTCTCTCTCTCTCCTCTCTCTCTTCTCTCTCTCGTCTCTTCTCTCTCTATCTCCCTCTCTCTCTTCTCTTTTCTCTCCCTTTTCTCTCTCTATTTTCTCTCTCTTTTCTCTCTCTCAGACCTGGCGATGATCAGTTGATGCGGTCACCTGACGGAATCAGCTGACACTATAAGTCGAGCGGTGAGGCCGGCTTTTTACCGCCTGGCCGGTTCAACTATCAGCTGCTGCTGTCAGACAGGAGTCTGCACAGAAGTGTGTAGTTTTTTTTTTGCACTAATGCATCAGCTGATTGTATAAAAGCCGTTTATACAATCAGCTGCTGTTTCATGTGATTCAGGCCCTTGAACCTGACACATCATCTGATCGCTTTGCCTTCCAGGAAACCGATCAGATGATATTGGATCCGGATTGGACGGCGCACGACCCTTTACCCAGGATTACTGCGGAGAGGGGTTCTTTATTTCAATAAAGAGGGAGTCACTAATTGTGCTGTGTTTTTTTGTTTCTAATAAAAATATTTTTCTGTGTTGTGTTTTTTTTATCTGCACTAGAAATTCATTGTGGCCATGTCTAATATTGGCGTGACACCATGAATTTCGGGCTTAGGGCCAGTTGATAATATACAGCTAGCCCTAACCCCATTATTACCCAGCGAGCCATCCGTCACCAGGGCAGCTGGAAGAGTTGGATACAGCGCCAGAAGATGGCGCTTCTATGAAAACGCCATTTTCTGGGCGACTGCGGACTGCAATTCGCATCAGGGGTGCCCAGAAAGCTTGGGCACCCTGCGCTGTGGATTCTAATCCCCCAGCTGCCTAGTTGTACCTGGGAGGGCAAAAAAATTGGGCGAAGCCCACGTCATTTTTTTTTTTTAATTATTTCATGAAATTCTTGAAATAATTAAAAAAAAAAAAGGGCTTCCCTATATTTTTGGTTCCCAGCCGGATACAAATAAGCAGCTGGGAGTTGGGGGCAGCCCATAGCTGCCTGCTGTACCTGGATAGCATACAAAAACATGGAAAAACCCACGTAATTTTTTGGGGGGCAAAAAACTCATGCAAACAGTCCTGGATGGAGTATGCTGAGCCTTGTAGTTCTGCAGCTGCTGTCTACTTTCTGTCTGTATGGAGGAGAGCAGGTAGCAGCTGCAGAACTACAAGACTCAGCATCCTCCATCCAGGACTGTATGCTGCAGGGAGAGGAAAACGGAGCAGAATTGCAAGGCTCAGCATACTTTATCCACTAGTGTGTGCAGGAGAGCAGACAGCAGCTGCAGAACTACAAGGCTCAGCATGCCGCATCCAGGACTGTATGCTGGAGGGAGAGACAGGGGGAGCAGAACTACAAGGCTAAGCATGCTCCATTCACTAGTTTATGCAGGAGAGCAGACAGCAGCTGCAGAACTACAAGGCTCAGCACACTCCATCCAGGACTGTATGCAGGAGTTTTTTGCCCACCAAAAAAATGACGTGGGCTTTGCCATATTTTTGTATGCTAGCCAGGTACAGCAGGCAGGTACGGCTGCCCCCAACCCCCAGCTGCCTATTTGTACCTGGCTGGGAACTAAAAATATAGGGAAGCCCTTCTGTTTAATTATTTCATGAATTTCATGAAATCATTTTTAAAAAAAAATGACATGGGCTTCGCCCCATTTTTGTGTCCAGCCAGGTACAACTAGGCAGCTGGGGATTGGAATCCGCAGCACAGGTTGGCCCGAGCTTTTTGTGCCCCTCTGCTGCGAATTGCAGTCCACAGCCGCCCCAGAAAATGGCGCTTTCATAAAAGTGCCATCATCTGGCGCTGTATCCAACGCTTCCAGCTATCCTGATGCCGGGTGGCTTGCTGGCTAATAATGGGTTAATACTAGCTTTATTTTACTAGCTAGTATTAAGCCAGAGATTCTTAATGTCAGGCAAGTTTGACCCGGCCATTAAGAATCTCCAATAAAGGGTTAAAAAAAAAGACACCACACAGAGAAAAAATACTTTAATAGAAATAAATACACAGACACACTTAGAGACTCCATGTTTATTACTCCCTCTCACCCCTCCATGATCCTGGTCTTCTGTCTTCTTTCTCCTTCAACCCATGCAGCTCTGCTACATCAGGCAGCACTGCATGGGAGGAAGATGCTGCTGCTCCCGTGCAGTCTAATCACTCAGTGAGTGAGCAGAGGCTGCGGGTTGTAAGCGGTGACGTCACCGCTGCCACCGTTGAAATAGTAATCTGACAGGCGGGTTACTATAGCAACGGTGATCTCTGTTATTCACCTTCTGTGGCATCCAGTCCTTGCATGTGGGCTGACTCTGTAAAGAGCTCCCATATGAAGGAACGGGAAGCCAAGCATGTGCCCAAGCATCTCGCCGGTACACGGAGATGCTCAAACGAGCACCGCGTACAGGAGAGATACACTGACAGGACCTAGTATGACGTCTAGCCATGTAACCAGTCTGTAGCCAATGATATAATACACACGTGACTGGTCACATGCTATGACGACATCACAGAAGGTCCTATCATCAGTGCTGGTTACCGGGAGGGCGCAGCGATGATCGGAAGGAAAAGCGGCGGGAGTCAGAGTGCAGGACGCGTCTGGGGGACCTGTAAGTGTAATGGCAATGTTTATTAACTGTATGTATACATGTATAATGTATTTGTATGCGTTTGTCTGCAGTCTGATGATGACTGATAAAAACAATTCCCAGTATCTCCTTACCATTGTTAAGGATGGATTGGAGGTTGTAGGTTCATGCGATACAAATATATATGGATCTGACCTGACATTACAATTAATGTGCCATGTAATGATGGTGGTTCTGGTGATGTATTCTTGTACTGATGAGGGTTTTGATGCTTTGTTTCGTACTGATGGTACTGCTTGTGATTCTCATCATAAATTTATGTACTGCTGGTCGTTCTAGTAATGTATTTCTGTACTAATGAAGGTTGTGATGCTGTGTTTCTGTACTGCTGGTGGTGCTGATGATGTATTCTTGTGCGGTTATTGGTTCTGAACCTGTACATATGTAACAATCTATAAGTTGTGAGATTGTGTGATACATGGCTATGTTAATAAAGTTTTGTGCTGTCTGGCAAGTTAAAGGTTGCTATGATTTTATTTATGTTAGGAGAATTAAAAGGGTTGTCCAAGTTTATGATTAAAGTGTGCAGTCACTCTATGTGACTGCAAATGTCTGAATGCTCACAGCACGCACAATGCATGCTGTCAGGACTTTCTGGTGCCAACGGTGAGATTGGGAGATCACAAAACTGCATGTATGCGATTTACATATGTGCTGACTAGACATTTGTAGCCTCGTTCAATGTTAATGAATTTAGTGTAGTTGGATTGTGGTCATAATTATACAAATTTTATACTTGCTGTGAAAATTAAGAAGTCTGCAGTCACCTATTCTGGCAATCCTTTTGCAGTTGGTCCCTCACCTATCAAGAAGTCTTCACCTATACTATGGATCTAATATATAAAGCTGAGTGGATGTATGTATGTGTTAGGTCCGGGTGATGGTGGATCCTCTGGGCCGTGTACCGGACTCCCCCAGTGAGGCCTGGAGCTAACCCCTATACAGGGACTGTCCAGTCACCCCACCAGAGGGCCTAGGTACACGGTAGCCGGAGTACTAGCGGAACCGGGGTAGCGTCCCACAGGGAACGGGTAAAACGGAGTCTTTGGAGCCACAGAGTCCTCGGAGATAATTACGGAAGTCCAGTACGGGTGACGGTTAGGAAGCTCAGGCGGGATCCGGGTTAGCTGGGTGTGATGGAAGGCAGCTGGGTGAAGATACCAGACAGGCACAGGCTGCCGAAACGGTGGTTGAATTCCCCGCCGACGGACACCGGAGGACCTCTTGGCAAGACTGGATTCAGGGACCGGTTACGGAGGCAGAGCAGGCTCTACGGAAGAGACAAAGTTTTTAGTATGAGTAAGACACAAGGGGACCTGGACTTCTAGCTTGCAGAACTCGACGAACAGGCGACGCCCTCCAGGCAGGGAGCTCCTAATATACCTGACCCTGACTGATGCAATATCCTGTTAGGGAGTGCAGGGCCTTTAAGAGGAGGTCAGTGACCGCGCGCGCGCCCTAATGCACGTGCGTGACGCCCGGGTGCCGGAGGCCAGAGCAGGGAGCGGTGCCGAGGAGGTGGTGTGGCTGGAGGCAGGGGACCCGGGGACCAGAGCGGTGAGTGAGAAACGACGTCGGGACCCGGGGAGCGTGACAGTACCCCCCCCAGGCCCTCCTCCCCGCAACTGGGACATGAAGGCACGAATCAGAACAGTACCCACGTGCTCCCGAGGTTCCCAGGACCTATCCTCGGGACCATAACCTGCCCAGTCGACCAGGAAGTACTGCCGTCCCCTGGCGGTCTTCATGGCCACGATATCTCTTACCGCATAGATGTCATCATCGGCTATGGGAGGAGGAGGACAGGCATCAGAGGAGAAGGGACCGAGGACAACAGGTTTCAGCAAGGACACATGGAAGGAGTTGGGTATCCGCATGGAGGGCGGTAGCTGCAACTTGTAGGACACCTCGTTGATCTTCCTGAGGACCTTGAAGGGACCGATGTACCGCGGACCCAGCTTGTACGATGGAATCTTGAGTCGGACGTACTTGGAGGCAAGCCAGACCAAGTCCCCAGGAGAGAAGCGAGGAGAATCAAGACGTCTCTTGTCCGCATGTCTCTTCATTCGTGCAGCAGCATGTCCCAGGGAGGTCTTGACTGAGGCCCATAAAGCGGAGAAGTCTCTGGCTAGGGCATCTGCTGCAGGTACATCGGAAGCTGGAGAGACTGGTAACGGCACAGAAGGCTGGAGACCATAGACAACATGGAAGGGAGAACTGGAGGTGGATTCGCTGACCTGGTGGTTATGAGAGAATTCAGCCCAAGGAAGGAGCGTGGACCAGTTGTCCTGGTGGACATTGACGTAGTGACGAAGGAAGGTGGTCATGATCTGGTTGACTCGTTCCACTTGTCCGTTTGACTGAGGGTGGTAGGCAGAGGAAAAGTCCAGAGACACCCCCAGGTGTTCACAGAGAGCCCTCCAGAAGCGTGAGGTGAATTGGGTTCCTCTGTCGGACACGATATGGGCAGGAAAGCCATGCAGCCGGAAGATGTGCTGTATGAAGGCGTCCGCAAGCTCTTGAGCAGAGGGCAATCCGGCCATAGGAACAAAATGAGCCATTTTCGAGAACAGGTCCACCACGACCCAGATGACCGTATGACCGGAGGACAAGGGCAAGTCCGTGACAAAGTCCATGGCTGTGTGTTGCCATGGAATGGAAGGAGTCGGCAGAGGCAGAAGAGGACCAAAGGGCAGGTGCTTAGGCATCTTGTTCCGGGCACAGGAGGAACATGCAGAGACGAAGGCGGTGATATCCGTACGAAGAGACGGCCACCAATAGTGACGGGCGATGACGCCCCAGGTTTTCTTCTGGCCGGCGTGTCTGGCCACTTTCGAGGAGTGTTCCCATTGGAGGACCTTGAGTCGGTCGGTCTCCGTGATGTAAGTCTTCCCAGGAGGGATCTATGCCAGGGAGACGGGAGCCACCGGGATGACCTTGCTAGGACAGATGATGGGCTGGCTTGGCTCCTCCTCTTGGTCCACCGGAACGAAGGACCGAGACAGGGCATCTGCCCGTACGTTCTTGCCCGCGGGCCGGTAGTGTAGCTGAAAGTCAAACCTGGCGAAGAAGAAAGACCAACGTGCTTGGCGCGGATTCAGCCTTTGAGCGGAGCGTATATACTCCAGGTTTTTGTGGTCAGTATAGATGATCACCGGGTAAACCGCTCCCTCCAAGAGATATCGCCATTCCTCCAACGCCATCTTAACGGCCAGGAGCTCTCGATCACCGATAGTATAATTGCGTTCTGGGGCTGAGAAGATCTTGGAGAAGAAGCCGCAGGTGACCATCTTCCCGGTGGCGGACTTCTGCATAAGTACGGCTCCTGCCCCTGCGGAGGAGGCATCAACCTCCAGGGTGAATTGGCGGTTCAACTCAGGACGGTGAAGGACGGGAGAAAAGCAAAGGACCGCTTCAGAGAGCAGAAGGCGGCTTCGGCCTCGGGTGTCCAAGCCTTCGGATTGGCCCCCTTCTTGGTCAGGGCGGAGAGCGGAGCAGTTAGGGTCGAGAAGTGAGGGACAAACTGGCGATAGTAATTAGCAAAACCGAGGAAACGTTGGATGGCTTTTAGTCCCGAAGGAGGAAGCCAGTCGAGGATAGCAGAGACCTTCCCGGGATCAATCTGCAGTCCGGTGTCCGATATTACATAGCCCAAAAAGGGGAGGGATGATTGTTCGAACACACACTTCTCGTGTTTGGCGTATAAGCGATTCTTCCTCAGCCTCTGTAGCACGATCTGCACGTGCTCTCTGTGGGTACGTAGGTCTGGGGAGTAGATTAAGATGTCGTCCAGGTATACGACTACACAGACATAGAGGAGGTCCCTGAACACGTCGTTCACCAGCTCCTGGAAGACTGCCGGAGCATTGCAAAGGCCGAAGGGCATCACGCAATATTCATAGTGCCCGTCCCGGGTGTTGAAGGCGGTCTTCCACTCGTCCCCGAAGCGTATGCGAACCAGGTTGTAGGCCCCACGGAGATCCAATTTGGTGAATATACGGGCTCCCCGGAGCCGATCGAAAAGTTCAGGGATGAGAGGCAGGGGGTATTTGTTTTTCACTGTGATCTGGTTTAGTCCCCGGTAATCGATACAGGGCCGTAGGTCGCCTTCTTTTTTCTTGACGAAGAAGAAGCCCGCACCAGCCGGGGACGAGGACCTTCGAATGAACCCCCGTGCCAGGTTCTCGGTGATGTATTCAGACATGGCCCGGGTCTCAGCAGGGGACAAAGGGTATATCCGTCCCCGAGGGGGTGTGGTTCCCGGCAGAAGGTCAATGGCACAGTCGTAGGGTCGATGTGGAGCCAATACCTCCGACTCCTTTTTATCAAACACATCCGCGAAGGACCAATAGGCTGGAGGAAGACCAGGTAAGGAGTCCGAGGCCGGAGGATGACGGACGGGCTGGACTGACTGGAGGCAGTTCTCATGACAAGACGGGCCCCAGCGGATGATTTCTCCAGTACGCCAGCTGACCGTAGGTTCATGTACCCGCAACCAGGGTAAACCCAGCAGAAGCGGATGAGACATGCGTGGCAGAACATAGAAGGCGATTTCTTCGGTGTGTAGCGCACCGATACGCAGTTTCACAGGTTTAGTGACGAACAGGACGGGGTCAGAGAGGGGTTCCCCATCCACAGAGGCTATCACAAGCGGTGTCTGCAGCGGGGTGACAGGTAACTGGTACTTCTCAACTGTGGCCTGGTGGATGAAGTTACCCGCTGCCCCGGAGTCGAGATATGCCTCTGCCGTGAAGCGGGTTTCTCCTGTTGTCACCTGTACAGTCCATGTCACTGGGTCAGAGAGCTTCCCAGTACCTAGGGTGGCCTCTCCTACCAACCCTAGGCTTTGGAGTTTCCCGGTTTCTCTGGGCAGGCACGCACCTGGTGTGCGCCGTCTCCACAATAGAAGCAGAGACCCTTGGCGGCTCGTTCCGCTCGACGCTGCTCGGAGGACCGTAGCTGGTCCACTTGCATGGACTCCATGGGCTCATGGATGGAGGAGCCAGAGAGCCCGGATGAGGAGAGGATAGGCTTCTGTGGAGAAGCGGAGTGCCTTACAGGGCGCCGCTCGCGGGACATTTCCTTAGACCTTTCTTGAAAGCGGAGGTCTATCCGGGTTGCGAGGGCGATCAGGGCGTCCAAGGTGGAGGGGACGTCTCAGCCGGCCAGCTCGTCCTTGATACGACCGGTAAGCCCCTCCCAGAAGGCGGCAGTCAAGGCTTCATTGTTCCACCCCAACTCAGATGCCAGCGTGCGGAACCGGATGGCATACTGACCAACTGTCAAAGTTCCTTGGCGTAGCCTGTGGAAGGATGAGGCGGATGAAGAAGCACGTCCGGGTTCATCGAACGCGGTGCGGAAGGTGTGCAGGAAGTCCTGGATGTTGGTGGTTACTGGATCTTCCCTCTCCCACAAGGGGTTCATCCATGCCAGTGCATCACCCTCCAGATGAGACATGACGAAGGCTACCTTAGCTTGGTCGGAAGCGAAGAGATGTGGGAGCAGTTTGAAGTGCAGCGAGCACTGGTTCAAGAACCCACGGCAGTTCTTGGGATCCCCGGCATACCGAGGCAGAGAGGCTAGTGTCAGTTGCGAGGTCACAGAAGTTGTCCCTACGGAAGCCGTGGATGTGACGGAAGTGGACAGGGACGTGGCTGTGGATTGCAGTGTGTTCAGGCGGGTGTCCACTGACGTCATGAAGGCCAACATACGGGATTGGGTCTCTCGCTGACGTACCAGCTCCTGCTGCAATCCGGCCAGTTGGGATGCTAGTGCTTCGGCGGGATCCATGGCCTGTTCGTTCTGTTAGGTCCGGGTGATGGTGGATCCTCTGGGCCGTGTACCGGACTCCCCCAGTGAGGCAACTTGGAGCTAACCCCTATACAGGGACTGTCCAGTCACCCCACCAGAGGGCCTAGGTACACGGTAGCCGGAGTACTAGCGGAACCGGGGTAGCGTCCCACAGGGAATGGGTAAAACGGAGTCTTTGGAGCCACAGAGTCCTCGGAGATAATTACGGAAGTCCAGTACGGGTGACGGTTAGGAAGCTCAGGCGGGATCCGGGTTAGCTGGGTATGATGGAAGGCAGCTGGGTGAAGATACCAGACAGGCACAGGCTGCCGAAACGGTGGTTGGATTCCCCGCCGACGGACACCGGAGGACCTCTTGGCAAGACTGGATTCAGGGACCGGTTACGGAGGCAGAGCAGGCTCTACGGAAGAGACAAAGTTTTTAGTATGAGTAAGACACAAGGGGACCTTGCAGAACTCGACGAACAGGCGACGCCCTCCAGGCAGGGAGCTCCTAATATACCTGACCCTGACTGATGCAATATCCTGTTAGGGAGTGCAGGGCCTTTAAGAGGAGGTCAGTGTCCGCGCGCGCGCCCTAATGCACATGCGTGACGCCCGGGTGCCGGAGGCCAGAGCAGGGAGCGGTGCCGAGGAGGTGGTGTGGCTGGAGGCAGGGGACCCGGGGACCAGAGCGGTGAGTGAGAAACGACGTCGGGACCCGGGGAGCGTGACAGTATGTGTGTATGTCCGATAAAAGATTCCGCCCCTTCGCATTTACAATCACGAAATTTTGCACAGACACATCATTTGACTCAGGGAACATCATAGGTTATGTATTGAGTGGACAATTTAATCCCGCACTTTACAGTTGTTTGCCAAAAAACCTGCTTCCATTAAAATCAATGGAGCTGGGAGCCACAATGCAGCCAGAAGATTGGCGTGTCACAATGTGCAGCCACGCCCTTGAATGGAATGTTGGCATGTCAAAGAGCAACCAGGAAAAGAGACACAGACAGAGACAGGCAGACAGACAGGCACAGACAGACAGGGAAAGAGACAGACAGGGATAGAGACAGAGGGAAATAGACAGACAGACAGGGAAAGAGACAGACATGAAAAGATACAGGCACACAGAGACAGGCAGAGACAGACAGATAAAGAAACAGACAGACAAAGACAGACACAGATAGACACAGACAAAGAGACATACACAGACAAAGAGACAGACAGGGGAAGACAGGGCAAGATACAGAAAGGAAAAGAGACAGACAGACACACAGACAAAGCCAGACAGGGAAAGAGACAAAGAGCCCGACAGAGACAGACAAGGAAAGAGAAAAACAGGGAAAGAGATAGAGGTAGACAGGGAAAGAGATAGCGAGACAGACAGAGACAGACAGGGAAAGAGACAGACAGAGACAGACAAGTAAAGAGACAAACAGGGAAAGAGATAGAGGTAGACAGGGAAAGAGATAGCGAGACAGACAGAGACAGACAGGGAAAGAGACAGAGAGACAGACAGAGACAGACAGGGAAAGAGGCAAACAGGGAAAGAGACAAAGAGACAGACAGGGAAAGAGACAGACAGCCAGCGATAGAGAGATACACACACACACGGGGAAAGAGACAGACAGACAAAGATAGAGAGACAGACAGAGACTCTGCTGGGGATATTTTATGATGTGTGTATATATATATATATATATATATATATATATATATATATATATATATATATACAGTCAGGGCAAGAAATATTTGGACAGTGACACAAGTTTTGTTATTTTAGCTGTTTACAAAAACATGTTCAGAAATACAATTATATATATAATATGGGCTGAAAGGGCACACTCCCAGCTGCAATATGAGAGTTTTCACATCCAAATCGGAGAAAGGGTTTAGGAATCATAGCTCTGTAATGCATAGCCTCCTCTTTTTCAAGGGACCAAAAGTAATTGGACAAGGGACTCTAAGGGCTGCAATTAACTCTGAAGGCATCTCCCTCGTTAATCTGTAATCAATGAAGTAGTTAAAAGGTCTAGGGTTGATTACAGGTGTGTGGTTTTGCATTTGGAAGCTGTTGCTGTGACCAGACAACATGCGGTCTAAGGAACTCTCAATTGAGGTGAAGCAGAACATCCTGAGGCTGAAACAAAAGAAAAAATCCATCAGAGAGATAGCAGACATGCTTGGAGTAGCAAAATCAACAGTCGGGTACATTCTGAGAAAAAAGGAATTGACTGGTGAGCTTGGGAACTCAAAAAGGCCTGGGCGTCCACGGATGACAACAGTGGTGGATGATCGCCGCATACTTTCTTTGGTGAAGAAGAACCCGTTCACAACATCAACTGAAGTCCAGAACACTCTCAGTGAAGTAGGTGTATCTGTCTCTAAGTCAACAGTAAAGAGAAGACTCCATGAAAGTAAATACAAAGGGTTCACATCTAGATGCAAACCATTCATCAGTTCCAAAAATAGACAGGCCAGAGTTAAATTTGCTGAAAAACACCTCATGAAGCCAGCTCAGTTCTGGAAAAGTATTCTATGGACAGATGAGACAAAGATCAACCTGTACCAGAATGATGGGAAGAAAAAAGTTTGGAGAAGAAAGGGAACGGCACATGATCCAAGACACACCACATCCTCTGTAAAACATGGTGGAGGCAACGTGATGGCATGGGCATGCATGGCTTTCAATGGCACTGGGTCACTTGTGTTTATTGATGACATAACAACAGACAAGAGTAGCCGGATGAATTCTGAAGTGTACAGGGATATACTTTCAGCCCAGATTCAGCCAAATGCCGCAAAGTTGATCGGACGGCGCTTCATAGTACAGATGGACAATGACCCCAAGCATACAGCCAAAGCTACCCAGGAGTTTATGAGTGTAGAAAAGTGGAACATTCTGCAATGGCCAAGTCAATCACCAGATCTTAACCCAATTGAGCATGCATTTCACTTGCTCAAATCCAGACTTAAGACGGAAAGACCCACAAACAAGCAAGACCTGAAGGCTGCGGCTGTAAAGGCCTGGCAAAGCATTAAGAAGGAGGAAACCCAGCGTTTGGTGATGTCAATGGGTTCCAGACTTAAGGCAGTGATTGCCTCCAAAGGATTCACAACAAAATATTGAAAATAAAAATATTTTGTTTGGGTTTGGTTTATTTGTCCAATTACTTTTGACCTCCTAAAATGTGGAGTGTTTGTAAAGAAATGTGTACAATTCCTACAATTTCTATCAGATATTTTTGTTCAAACCTTCAAATTAAATGTTACAATCTCCACTTGAATTCTGTTGTAAATAATAAATTGAGATTTTTCATAGGTAGAAAAAACTCACCAACCAGCGCTGAATAGTAAGATTAGTTGATAATTTATTAATAGCAATATAAAGATAACAATGAATAATGAAATTACTGCACAAGACAGGACACAAAAGACATAATAAGAAATACGCAAACAAGAGTAAATATAATAGAAACTGTGTCCTCGTGGGGCCCCGGCCGGTGGCAACCACGAATATTACTGAATACTAAAAGTCCGACTAAGGGAAATAGCTTCCTCAGGAATGATCAATAAATGAATAATAATTGTTACAAGGGTTTCTTTCGAGGGGGTACCACATCCGTGCTAGCCCATATGTGAGGGCAAGGATTCCTTCAATCTCAATCAGGGACCGTGAAAACTTGCAGCGTGGATGTTAGTACAATCTAATCAACTTTGAAGTATTCATCTGGGCACAAGTACCCGCTAGAAGGAATCCTTGCCCTCACATATGGGCTAGCACGGATGTGGTACCCCCTCGAAAGAAACCTTTGTAACAATTATTATTCATTTATTGATCATTCCTGAGGAAGCTATTTCCCTTAGTCGGACTTTTAGTATTCAGTAATATTCGTGGTTGCCACCGGCCGGGGCCCCACGAGGACACAGTTTCTATTATATTTACTCTTGTTTGCGTATTTCTTATTATGTCTTTTGTGTCCTGTCTTGTGCAGTAATTTCATTATTCATTGTTATCTTTATATTGCTATTAATAAATTATCAACTAATCTTACTATTCAGCGCTGGTTGGTGAGTTTTTTCTACCTATGAAAAATCTCAATTTATTATTTGTTTGTACCCAGGCAATTTTTGGGGTGTTTTTTGCCTATAAACCAGCTGCAGAATTTTAAGTGAGTTTTTTGGATCAAGCGCTTACCCTTGTCCTCGGACAATCTATTACCTTGAATTCTGTTGTAGAGGCTTCATTTCAAATCCAATGTGGTGGCATGCAGAGCCCAACTCGCCAAAATTGTGTCACTGTCCAAATATTTCTGGACCTAACTATATATACACACACATTTTTTTTTATTTATTTACTTATTTTTTAATAGCAGCATACAGATATTTTTTAAAGCATCATGGAATTTGATTTGCACCATTCAGAGTGAAATGTGAGCTTTAGGCTAGGTTCGTACACTGCGTCTTTTTGACGCTGCGTTTTTTGTGCGTCTTTGGCCGCTAAAAACGCACAAAAACGCACCTGCGTCGAAAAACGCATCAAAAAACGCATGCGTTTTTGCCAAGATTTGGTGCGTTTTTGGCTGCGTTTTGCTGCGTTTTTGATCTCTGCGTTTTGCTGCGTTTTTCCAATGCATTACATGGGGGGAAAACGCAGAAAAACGCAGGAAAGAACTGACATGTCCATTTTTTTTTTAACTCAAAAACGCAGGTAAAAAAAACAGATGTGTGCGGACAGCAAAAATGAAAACTCATAGACTTTGCTGGGGAAGCAAAGTCCTGCAGTTTTGAGGCCAAAAACGAACCCGAAAAACGCGCAAAAACGCCGCGAAAAACGCACTGTGCGCACATAGCCTTACTAGGGTATTTGGTTGATATCCCTAAGAAATAGTTTTGTGGAGTTGATTACCCTGAAATATGCTATTTTTTGTTTCTCCTGGTATATTTTGTGCTTTCCTGTGTTAAGTGTGTGTATCTCTCTTTTTTTTAATAGTTTTCTTATTAATATTTTATCAGCCAAGTTTCTGTTCGGTCCACTTGTTTTAAGGGGGTGTGTTCATTTTCTGTTTTCAGGGAAGCACAGCTCTTTTGCCACCAGTTTTCTGCTTTGCAAGGGGCAGTGAGCTCCTGAAAATTGACAGTTCCGACCAGGGCCATGGCTACACCATTGCGCCAAGCTAAGGGATCTCCATTGCCGCTAGCCCATACCCTTTGCAAGGAGCAGTAAACTACAGAATTAATCTCTTTGAGTCTTGAGAACATAGTAAATTGCAAAGTTCCTTGTTTTTAAAAGCACTTTGCAAACATAAACATTGCTGAAGATGAGACTTATTAAGGTTTCATTGGTGATAGAGCAGGTTATCAAATTGTTAAAATGTTATCAGAAAATAAACAGTGATATTGATCTCCTTATTCCCCGAAATGACTGGGCGTGAAAGCATATCAGATCGTTCCGTAAACCCAACCTTTATGAAGTTTGTGTACAGTGAGTGCGCTTTAATCAGTACAATAAATACCTTTTGTGTCCATTGTTTGCCGGCCACTCCTTTGGTGTTTAAACAAATATTGAAAAAGATGATATCGCATATTGATTTACATAATGATAAAGAAGATCAAACAGAACTACTTGCTATACACTATGTAGTTCACAAGTCTGCAGCTAGAGGGCACTGTTAAGTAATGAATCACATTTCCAGAAAGATCTGCTGATAGTTTATGAAACTGCATACTACAATATAAAGCTGCTGCATAAGAGAACAGTGGACATTTTTTTGGTATTAATACTAGAATTTCCTAATTTAGTGACACTTTATGTTTGGTAAAAGAATCTAAAACAATAGAAAATATACTAATAGTGAATCTGCAGACATTTGTTTAATTCCTGCCACATTTTATCAGATAGTATATAGATTCAGCGTCATATTAAAATTTTTATTAAATGGTTACAACCCCTATGTTTACTATGACAGAAAAGTAGCCAGAACCATGGGGGCTCATAAATAAATATTAAAGAGGTTGTCCACTAGAAGGACTTTTCATTTTTATTTCACCTTTCCCCCAGTAAAGTAATAAAGCCTTTACTCACTTCCCATTCCGATGCCCTTCTAGCAGTGCCATGGCTTGCAGTGCTGGGATTCATGTGGGTTGTATGATGTCATATGAGCCCTGCATCCAATCAGCTCTGACTTCCTACTACTGTCTTCGGACCAAACGAACAATCAACAGGAAGTGAGCACCGCGGCTACACTCACTTCCTGTTGATTAACTTGTTTGGTCCGAAGGCAGCAGAAGGAAGTCAGTGCTGATTGGACGCAGGGCTCGTATGACGTCTCACAACTCCTTGTGAGTCCGGCACCATGAGACATGGCACTGCTGGAAGGGCAGTGAGTATAGGCTTTATTACTTTACTGGGGGAAACGTGGAATCAGAAGGTGTCCTAGTAGTGGAAAATCCCTTCAAATGGAACCCTGCTTTACTTCTACAATGCTATATAATGAAATTAGATCTGGAAAGTTGTGAATTACGTTGGTCTATGCTGTTTTCCTATTGCACAGGGATAATGTATAAAGTGATGTCACAGTACAGGGATAATAAACACATTGATGTTACAGAATAGTGATAACGCGCAATGACATTACAGTATAGAACTAATGCCCATAGTAGTACAACAATAAATTGATATAAATAAATGAAATAATAGTATAGATTATATAGAAGTGTTATTACAATAGAGTGATAATGCACACAGTAATGTCAAAATCCAGGATAAGCCACAAAGTGATATCACAGCATAGAGATAATTCACAAATTGATGCAACTGTCGCGCCCAGGGAAGGGGGTACTCGGTCCTAAGCGGTTGCAAATGGGAATGTCACTCTGGTGGCCGTTGTCCGGTCCCATGCCCTGGGGCTTCTTTTGTAAAAGCGGAGTATTTACAGGGGAGATAAGAGTTAATGTTCGTGATGCCAGCTGCGGGTTGCGGTTAAAGGTAGAGAACCGCCGCTGCCGAATGTGGGTACTCCCAGAGATGGTGGTGGTATCAGCAATGATGTTAGGCCCTCCGCAGGTAGAGCCGAGCCTAGGAGATGTATCGTGCAGTAATAAGGGAGGCCAGTCCATAGATGGTATTAAACAGGCCTTACTCACTGTGGACCCTCGGGTGCTGGTTCCGGTCCTGTATTGCCAGTGCCAGTTGGTGACCTCGGTACTCTATCCTCGGCACTCTCAGTGTAGTTGAGACCCCGAAGCCTGGAATTTTGAGGGTCCCCCAGCTGTGATACAGTGGTCTGTCTGTTCGGCTGGCAGTGCGGACCCGGTGGGGAGGTAAGTAACCGAACCCCGATCCTAGTTTGCTGCTGATGCCCCCGGATCTGTAAGGTCAGTGAGGCCCCTGGAGAGCCCTCACCGTGCAGGTAATTGCCAGGCCGTATAAAACTGATGCCTGACCTAGGACCCTGTGCCCTGTGCATGCCCAGGTTAAAGCGGTGCTCCCTCGTACCATCCCTGGGGTCTTGACTCCGGCCCAGAGGTACTCGTTTGCCCTATGCTGGCAACCTGACTCCTTCGTGCCACTGGGTCACCGTTACACATTAGTTCCTGATCAGGCTCTGCCCACTGGGTGGCCCTCCCCCTATTTGCCTAGCAATATCCCTTGGTGTGTTGTGGGAACTGGGAATTTAGGTGTGTGTTGCTATTGCTGGCACTGGTGTTACAGGACCAAGGGGGTAGGTCCTGCATCCCGGGAGGATGCAGTTCCCTGTAGTGCCCTGAGTGGCTCAGGGGCACTACACAACAATATATGGATAAATCAATAAACTTATAGTAGAGGTAAAATGCAGGGTAATGCACGCAGTAATGTCACAATACAAAGAAAAGTCATAGTGACGTTACAGCATGAATTGATGCAATTAATAATCCAGCAGGGTGTAAAACTTCAGAGGTTACTGCTCCACCAAGGACAGGACTGGCTTACATCCATTTAGTGCAGACTTTGGGTGTGTGAGTTATGACAGTCCTGGCCCCCATAGCAACAAATGTGTCCGAGGATCCCCACCTCTGTGAAGATCAACTCATGTTTCTGTGTCAATCACTCCTAATGGACGGAATGTTTACAACTGACAGTTTGAAGGTTGCTGGGGACTCACACAACATTTGCTTTTCCATATCAAGTATGCATTACATAAATAAATACATCACATGCACAGTAAGATCACATCAATGGGATAATGCACAGTTACAGTCATATGAAAAAGTTTAGGCACCCCTATTAATGTTAACCTTTTTTCTTTATAATAATTTGGGTTTTTGCAGCAGCTATTTCAGTTTCATATATCTAATAACTGATGGACTCGGTATTTTTCTGGATTGAAATGAGGTTTATTGTACTAACAGAAAATGTGCAATCTGCATTTAAACAAAATTTGACCTCTGCAAAAGTATGGGCACCCTTATCAATTTCTTGATTTGAACACTCCTAACTACTTTTTACTGACTTACTAAAGCACTAAATTGGTTTTGTAACCTAATTGAGTTTTGAACTTCATTAGCAAGTGTATCCAATCATGAGAAAATGTATTTAAGGTGGCCACTTGCAAGTTGTTCTCCTATTCCTATTTGAATCTCCTATGAAGAGTGGCATCATGGGCTCCTCAAAACAACTCTCAAATGATCTGAAAACAATTATTCAACATAGTTGTTCAGGGGAAGGATACAAAAAGTTGTCTCAAAGATTTAAACTGACAGTTTGCACTGTGAGGAACATAATAAGGAAATGGAAGAACACAGGTACAGTTCTTGTTAAGCCCAGAAGTGGCAGGCCAAGAAAAATATCAGAAAGGCAGATAAGAAGAAAGGTGAGAACAGTCAAGGACAATCCACAGACCCCCTCCAAAGACCTGCAGCTTCATCTTGCTGCAGATGGTGTCAATGTGCATCGGTCAATAATACAACGCACGTTGCACAAGGAGAAGCTGTATGGGTGAGTGATGCGAAAGAAGCCGTTTCTGCAAGCACGCCACAAACAGAGTCGCCTGAGGTATGCAAAAGCACATTTGGACAAGCCAGTTACATTTAGGAAGAAGGTCCTGTGGACTGATGAAACAAAGATTGAGTTGTTTGGTCATACTAAAAGGAGTTATGCATGGAGGCAAAAAAACACGGCATTCCCAAAAAAGCACTTGCTACCCACAGTAAAATTTGGTGGAGGTTCCATCATGCTTTGGGGCTGTGTGGCCAATGCCGGCACCGGGAATCTTGTTAAAGTTGAGGGTCGCATGGATTCAACTCAGTATCAGCAGATTCTTGACAATAATGTGCAAGAATCAGTGACGAAGATGAAGTTACGCAGGGGATGGATATTTCAGCAAGACATTGATCCAAAACACTGCTCCAAATCTCAGGCATTCATGCAGAGGAACAATTACAATGTTCTGGAATGGCCATCCCAGTCCCCAGACCTGAATATCATTGAAAATCTGTGGGATCATTTGAAGCGTGCTGTCCATGCTCGGCAACCATCAAACTTAACTGAACTGGAATTGTTTTGTAAACAGGAATGGTCAACTATACCTTCATCCAGGATCCAGGAACTCATTAAAAGCTACAGAAGCGACTAGAGGCTGTTATTTTTACAAAAGGAGGATCTGCAAAACATTAATGTCACTTTTATGTTGAGGTGCCCATACTTTTGCACCGGTCAAATTTTTTTAAATGCGGATTGCACATTTTCTGTTAGTACAATAAACCTCATTTCAATCGAGAAATGTTTCTCAGTCCATCAGTTATTAGATATATGAAACTGAAATAGCTGTTGCAAAAACCCAAATTGTTATAAAGAAAAAAGGTTAACATTAATAGGGGTGCCCAAACTTTTTCATATGACTGTATGTCACAGTGCAGGGATAAAGCACAATGTGATATTATATACACATATTAATGGAAATAGTAATACAGCAGCGGAGTGATAATGCACACTGCAAAACCGTTTAAAGATATGCTGCGTCTTGGTAGAAAACAGCAGTGCTCGAAATAGGTATGAAAAAAATCCCAGTGTGCGCATGAGATTCCAGAAATCTCATTGATTATGCTGGTACTGGAAAACGCTGTATATATTCGGCACCAAATACTCTATGTAAAAACGTAACCAAAATGCCACGTGTGAATACATCTTTAGACTTTAGAGCAAAACTTGGAATTAGATCTCATTTAATTTTACATTCTCCCATCACATGATTTATAGCCATCACTAACTGTGCCTTGCCCCTGGGTCTTAGCATGCTCCTACTTCTTGGGCCCATATTAGTTACTCTTTCTGGGACCCTTCTGCAAGCCTGATGCTCAATTTCGTCTTTTAGTCTTATGTGAAATATATATATATATATGCCGTATATATATATATATATATATATATATATATATATATATATATATAATACACAGTGGAGATCAAAATTAGAAAACAATGTATGATCACTTGCTTTTTTCAGGAATTATGTAATCTACATTGATCAACTTATTTGTGTAATGAGTACCCCATGCCAGTAGAGCAGTGTTTAACAAAACGTGATGATCATAATTAGAGAACAATAATGCCTGTAGCACAGAGAAGGATTATAACTACATTTTCTGAAGGTAACAAAAGTCACCGATAAGTAGGAAGTGTACAGGACTTTGCTTTGAATAACTTCAGCACATCTGTGGCCACAGGATATCACTAGTCTCACACTGCTCTGGTGTGATTTTGGTCCACTCTTCTCCAGTCTCTTCCACAGTTCTTTGAGTGTTGTAGGTTTCTTGGCCATAACTGTTACCAAGGATTTTCCAGAGGTTTTCTATTGGGTTTAGATTAGAACTCTGGTATGGCCATTTCATTGTTTCATTCTTTTCTGTTTCAAGGAACTGCTTTACCTGTTTTGCTGTGTGAAAGGGGGTGTTGTCCTGCATAAAAATTGCTGGCTGATTGAGTGATGAACGCAAGTAAGGAACCATATATTGTTGGAGAAGGTTCTGATACACACTTGTATTCACTCTGCCATGTAGCTGTATGAGAGGTCCAACTGCTGCTGCAGAAAACATTCCCCAAACCATGATATTTCCTCCACTGCTTTTCACTGACTTCTTTACACACTTTGGATTCAGTCTTTCCCCAGTTTGTCAACGAACACAATGTTTCCCAACAGACACAAATAAATTAAACTTGCTTTCATCAATAAAACTTCTCTGTCCACACAACATGCTCCTCACCAAAGGTGAGTCTAGCCTTTTGCTTCTTTCTGCTAATGAGAGCTTTTTAGTCCAAATGCTTTTAAATGTAGTGACACTGTATGACAAGACAGATCCTTACCCTGTTCAGTGCTGAACAGCTGAACAATTCCAGTTGCAGGCTCCGCTCTCGTTGGGTAAATTGCCAGGTTGCCTGAAGCTATTTCTCTGACCTAGGGTTCACGTACCCCGTCATGCCCTGATCCCAGGCCGGTGATGGTACAAGGCCGCTAGCTCCTCGACAGTTCCGTGCCCCTTGTCACGATCCCCTGCGACCGGGGGTCCAGCTTATACCTGGACCCAGACCACCGTCTGCTACCTAGTTGCTTCCAAGGAGCCCAGCTCCTGATCTCCTCTCTCCTTCACTTCCTACACTTCACTGACCTACTTCTGACACTCCTGACCTCCCCTTAACCAACCACCCAAGTGGGCAACCCTATTCCACACAGGCCGTCCACTGGTGTGTCTGGTGGGTGTGGTGCAGAGTGTACCTAGGATTTTATTAGCTGTTGTAGGCAACACCATGTAGTTGGGGATTCTAAACCAAGGAGGAGGTGGATATTGCACAGGAGGGGAGATTGCACAATACCCTGTGATGACCTGATAGTCCAGGGGCACTATATATATATATATATATATATATTATTGTAAGTGTGACTACTCTGAGTTGGCATTGAATATTGGGCAGGTAGTTGCTGACTAATTAGCAACTACCTGCCTGTTCATTTTTTGGCTCATGGTAAAAAATAATATAGTCCTGGATAACCCCATTAATTGTAACTGGATTCAGTACATGCTGTGAGACTGTGACCGGGGTTATCTATGACGGCCGGTATGTCTCGCCTCGGTTGTGCTCACTCCATGATAGAAAGTAACTCCACTACAGGGTTAATGCTGTTTCCCTACAGGCTTAAGGAAGGGTTAAAAGGAAACAGGAACGAGGGCAGGTGTGCCGGGTGTGAGGGAGTGAACAGAACTCCCTGAGTTCTCTGCTGGAGAGGCACATGTATATTGTTGTGGACTTTTGTTTGGATTAAAACCGTGTGCTGTGAACCTTAATGCCTGGATCCCGTGTCTTCTGCTGCGCAGCCGACCGTGCTACCTCACATATGGTGGAGAATCGGCGGGCATGACAGCCGGTGAGGTGTAGCATCCATCCCTGGTGACCCAGTAGCACATGTCCTGGATTCGAGCGGCTATACTACAGCCCAAACCCGGTGACGCCATGGAGGACATACTAAAGCAGCTGGCTGAGGCTAATGAACAGCAGCAACAGACCAATGCACACCTGCTCCGGGCGTTGGAACGTCAGCAGCAATCCTTGCAAGTGCAGGACAAAAGGCACCAAGAACAGCTGGTTCAGGCCAATACACGTCAGCAGCAAGCCTTGCAATTGCAGGAACAAAGACATCAAGAACAGATGGTTCTCCTGGCCAAGTCGATCCGTGCCGGACCGGCAGCAACAACCCCGGGACCGGGTGACGACGGCAGCGTCCGGAAAACGGTGAGACAAGCGTTGCAAAAGATGACCCCGGGGGATGATGTGGAAGCGTTCCTGGCGGTGTTTGAGCGGGTGGCCGAGCGGGAAAAGCTGCCGACCCCCCAGTGGGCTGAGGTATTGTCGCCCTATCTGACGGGGGAACCCCAAAAAGCGTACCTGGATCTCAGTACCGAGGACGCCATTGACTATGTGACCCTGAAAGCCGAAATACTGGCTCGGTTGGGGGTGAATACCTATGTACGGGCTCAGCGGGTAAATCAGTGGTTCTATGAGGAAGCCAAACCCGTACGCTCTCAGGCCTATGACTTGTTGCATCTTGTAAAAAAGTGGTTGCAGCCTGACACTCTGAGCCCGGCGCAAATGGTGGAAAGGGTAGTAGTGGATCGTTTTGTGCGCACTTTACCCGTCACCGTTCAACGGTGGGTAGGACAGGGTGACCCGAGTACCCTGGACCAATTAGTGTCCCTGGTAGAGCGGCATGTGGCTACGCAGGACTTGATACGGGACACTGAGACTTTGCGTACCGCCCGTCGGTCCGGCCCCTCCAAGCCTAGGGCCAAGGACCCACCGCTGACAACGGTGCAGGAGTCCCCTACCGTCCCGTCTGAGGCCGCGGCCGCCATTCCTGAGGTCCGGAAGGTTCTGTACCCTAAACGACAACCCGTCAAGGGGGTTTCCATCCCCATTAGATGTTGGCGGTGCCAGCGGGTGGGACATATGGAAGCCCAGTGTCCACTCACCACGGAGCCCATGGATTGTGGGGTTACCCGGCGGGGTTCAATGTATGCTCAGGTGGTGTGTACCGCTGACCTGGTCTCCCCAGAGACGGAGCCCCACTTGTGCCAAATACAGGTGAATGGATGTCCGGTTACAGGATTGTTGGATTCCGGAAGCTTAATGACCCTTGTGCGATCCACCTTGAGGGCTAATATAAAGGCCACAGGACGTACCGTGGGGGTGGTTTGCATACATGGGAACCGCCGAGACTATCCCACGGGGATTGTCACCATCACAGCACCTTGCGGTCAGGTGCAACATGAGGTGGGACTTCTTAACACTCTTCCTTATGACGTGATCCTAGGAAGGGATCTGCCCTATTTTTGGACTTTATGGAGGGGACCCCCTAAGTCCCCTCAGATATTGGTCAGTCCGGGACCTGAGCCCTACAATCCTGAATCCGGGACGCCTGCCGTAGGGGTCACCATGATAGGGACACAGTGTGAACCCGATAGGTCACCCCTAGAGGTATTGGCAGGAGAGGCTGAGATGGTCGAGCCCATCCCGGAGTTGGAGGCGTCCCCGGATACGTTTGGGACAGCCCAACTCCAGGACCCTACGTTAATACATGCCCGGAGTCGGGTGACAGTAGTTGACGGGGTGGCACAGCTGCCCGGTGCCCAGGTAAGGTACCCCCATTTCGCTCTTAAGCAGGATTTACTCTACCGGGTAGATGAAATACGGGGCGTGGGGGTAGAACAGTTAGTGGTGCCCCAGCCGTATCGCTGGCGGGTCCTCAACTTGGCTCATAAACACCTGATGAGTGGCCACCTAGGGGTCAAGAAAACGCAGGAGCGAATATTGCAAAGGTTCTATTGGCCCGGGGTCTTTGGGGAGGTAAAACGGTTCTGCGAAACCTGCCCGGAGTGTCAGCTTACCGCACCCCTGACCCATTTTCGCAGTCCGTTGGTACCGTTACCCATTATAGAAGTCCCTTTTGAACAGATAGGGATGGATCTGGTGGGGCCCCTCGTAAAGTCCGCTCGAGGGCACCAACACATCCTAGTGATCGTTGACTATGCCACCCGGTATCCCGAGGCGATACCTCTCAGACATACTGCAGCAAAGCTTATAGCTCGGGAGTTGTTTGCTGTGTTCTGCCGGGTGGGGTTGCCCAAGGAGATCCTTACGGATCAGGGGACCCCATTCATGTCTAAAGTGACCAAAGAGCTATGCCGGCTACTCCAGATCAAGCAGTTGCGTACGTCTGTGTATCATCCTCAAACGGACGGTTTAGTCGAGCGTTTCAATAAAACCCTGAAAACCATGCTCAAAAGGGTGATTTCAAAAGATGGGAAAGACTGGGATATGATGCTTCCCTATTTGATGTTTGCCATACGAGAGGTGCCACAGGCATCCACGGGGTTTTCGCCTTTTGAATTGTTATACGGGCGACATCCCCGGGGATTGTTGGGCCTGGCAAAGGAAACATGGGAGCAAGAGCCCACCCCCCATAAAAGTGTGATTGAACACATTTTGGGTATGCAGAACCGCATAAGCGCGGTCATGCCAATTGTGAAGGAGCATTTACATGAGGCTCAGGCCGCGCAAAGCGGCCGCTACAATAGACAAGCCACCGTGCGGACCTTTAAACCCGGGGATCGGGTGTTGGTATTAATCCCCACGGCGGAGAGTAAATTCCTGGCTCAGTGGCAAGGCCCCTACGAGATAAAGGAAAGAGTCGGGGTGGTTAACTATAAAGTATTGCAGCCCGGTAGGCGGAAACCTGAACAAATATACCATGTCAACCTATTAAAACCTTGGCAGGAACGGGAAAGCCTGATGGCTGTTTTTTCCCCACCTCCTCCCTCTTCGGGTCGTTCACCTCCGGCTCCAGCGACCTCCGGAGAGGACGAACCGGAAGTAAGGATTGGAGAAGCCCTCACCAAGACTCAGAGGCGAGAGGCCAGACGGTTGGTTCAGCCGAACCCCGATGTCTTCTCCGAGCTGCCCGGTAGGACCAGTCTGATACGACATGATATTGTCACCGAGCCCCACCTGAAGGTACGCCTGAAGTCATACCGGGTACCGGAGGCTCGACGACAAGCCATATCGGAGGAAGTAAAGACAATGTTACGCCTGGGGGTCATCGAAAAATCCCAGAGTGAATGGGCTAGTCCGATTGTCCTAATACCAAAACCCGATGGCTCCTTAAGGTTCTGCAATGACTTTAGGAGATTGAACGAAATATCCAAGTTCGATCTCTACCCCATGCCCCGGGTGGATGAGCTGATTGATAGGCTGGGACAGGCGCGATATTTTACCACGCTCGACCTGACCAAGGGGTACTGGCAGGTGCCACTGACGGAGTCCGCCAAGGAGAAAACCGCTTTTGTTACGCCGGAGGGTCTCTTCCACTATGTTGTCTTGCCTTTTGGGTTACATGGCGCTCCGGCCACGTTCCAGAGGTTGATGGACTTAGTGCTGGAACCCCATCAGGCGTATGCATCAGCGTACCTGGATGACATCATTATTTACAGCTCCGATTGGCAGACCCACTTGGAACAGGTACAAGCGGTGGTGGACGCGCTTCGAACAGCCGGATTGACAGCCAATCCTAAGAAATGTGCATTGGGACTCACGGAAGCCCGCTACTTGGGCTACGTGATAGGCCAAGGAGTGATTAAGCCCCAAATTAACAAGGTTGAGGCGATCCAGAAGTGGCCTAGACCCCTGACCACGAAGCAGGTTAGGGCCTTCCTGGGTATCGTGGGATACTACAGGAGGTTTGTAAAGGATTTTGCGGGACTATCGGCCCCCTTGACGGACCTTCTCAAAGGCAAGAAGTCCGTCATGGTGCGCTGGACTCCGCAGGCCGAGGACTCCTTCCGGGCCCTGAAGGAGGTCCTGTGCGGACAGCCCGTTCTTGTACACCCTGATTTCCGGAAGGAGTTCATAGTACAGACTGACGCCTCAGAGGTCGGCCTGGGGGCAGTGCTGTCTCAGGTGGTTCAGGGGGAGGAACACCCCGTCACCTTCTTGAGTAGGAAGCTCACCCCTCCCGAGCGGAATTATAGCGTAGTGGAGAAGGAGTGCCTGGCGATGAAGTGGGCCTTGGAGTCCCTACGCTATTACCTGCTGGGACAGCAGTTTCGCTTGGTGACGGATCACTCTGCACTGGTCTGGATGCGGTCCGCCAAGGAACGGAATGCCCGGGTTACCCGGTGGTTCCTTTCTCTGCAGAACTTCCGGTTTACGGTTGAACACCGGGCCGGTAGGTTCCAGGGCAACGCCGATGCCTTGTCCCGCGGCCCGTGTTTGATGGCAGGAGTTCAACCCCGCTCGCTTGAACTGAGGGGGGGGGTATGTGAGACTGTGACCGGGGTTATCTATGACGGCCGGTATGTCTCGGCCCGGTTGTGCTCACTCCATGATAGAAAGTAACTCCACTACAGGGTTAATGCTGTTTCCCTACAGGCTTAAGGAAGAATTAAAAGGAAACAGGAACGAGGGCAGGTGTGCCGGGTGTGAGGGAGTGAACAGAACTCCCTGAGTTCTCTGCTGGAGAGGCACATGTATATTGTTGTGGACTTTTGTTTGGATTAAAACCGTGTGCTGTGAACCTTAATGCCTGGATCCCGTGTCTTCTGCTGCGCAGCCGACCGTGCTACCTCACAATGCAGATTAACATTATACTTTGTATATATGTGTTGAATCAATTATATAAATTAAGAAAGCTCCATTATAATGGTAACAGATATAATTATAGGACATTATATTACTTTTCTCTTTCCTCTAATCATGGAGCATATCTGAGAAAGAATGACCTGTTTGTGGGATTTTGTAATACTTTTCTGAAATCTTTTTCCTTCCAAATCTTAAAATTATTAAAAAAAAAGGACATAAAGTAATTTCCTAATACAGTTCCGTTATCAGAATCACTGCATGGGGAATTTATGATAATATCTATGACTCACTGCACCCTTCTTTACAGAGAAAATGACATTCCCAGCAGTTCTACATGTTTTTATAAAAACAGTTGCTGGATAAAATAGCTATATGAAAAAGCAACAAAAAAGAGGAATAAATATCATTACTTATAGCAAAGATGGAACTGCAGCTGTATATTACCTAGGCCAAAAGACTACTACTCCAGCAGGATACAGTTAAACCCCCACTAGGTGGAGGCATCACAGGTGCAGGAGGAGCAAATCACACACACTTCCAAACATAGATGGGGCTATTGCTGGATAGTAAGGCCTCTGCCACACCTACGTGACAAAACGTAACATTTTTGTCACGTACGTGTTAAAGGGGTGGTTTGCTCCCCGTGTGCCGTTTTTGTGGCTCGTACGTGTTCTCCGTGTGTTATACGTAATAACACATGGAGAACGGAAAGTCCCGCCTTAGCTGCACCATCCAGCGCTGTCTGTGGTGCTGAATGACAGCCTCCGGCCAAAGCCACGCCCCGCTGACGCTGCTTCAGGCCCCCAGTGAAGGAGAAGCGTTGTTCAAATTCACTGGGGGACGGATGCAGGGGACAGCCGCGGCAGAGACTGCAGGTATGGTGGAGGTGAGTATGTGTTTTTATTATTTTTACACTGACACGTGTCTTTCTCCGGCGCGTGTCACGTGGGCCCGCATCCACACTACATCCGTGTGGTACGGGTGCGGGCCGTGTGACACCCGTGCTGCCGGAGCAACACAGACATGTCAGCGGTTTTAAAAAACGGATACACGTAAGTACGGAACGGACACACGTTCCGTTCCTGAATACTTACGTGTGTCCAAAACAATAACAATACATAGGACCACGTGGGCCTGTGTCTCTGGTACGTGAAAAAAAAAGGCACACACGTACCGGAGGCACGTGAGTGTGGCAGAGGCCTAAAACTGCACACTGATGGCTTGCATAGAACGCTGTTCACACATGCAGATGCACAGTCACAAATCCACAGCCTACTAGGTGACGCCCATACTATTAGATCAGGCAGGCTGCCAAGCCGTACTCCATCTGTGCACCATACAGGGACAGAAACTCTAATATGCAAGGCCTAACAGAAAGGGGACTCGCTGCATCCTGTACAAAAAAATATGAGTTTTTTTGTTAGTGTTATGGCCATAGGACGGAAGCCTACAACCCTCGTCACGGGAACCTCATGCTTGTAGGTCCCTACACTATATATAATATGAAAAAGCAACAAAAAAGAGGAATAAATATCATTAATGTACAGCTGCAGTTCCATCTTTGCTGTAAGTAATGATATTTATTCCTCTTTGTTGCTTTTTTATATTATATATAGTGTAGGGACCTACAAGCATGAGGTTCCCGTGACGAGGGTTGTAGGCTTCCGTAATATGGCCATAACACTGACAAAAAAACTCATATTTTTTTGTACAGGATACAGCCAGGCCCCATTCTGTTAGGCCTTGCATATTAGAGTCCTGTCCCTGTATGGTGCACAGATGGAGTACAGCTTGGCAGCCCGCCTGATCTAATAGTATGGATGTCACCTAATAGGCTGCGGATTTGTGACTGTGCGTCTGCTAGTGTGAACAGAGCTCTATGCAAGCCATCAGTGTGCAGTTTTACCATTCAGCAATCGCCCCCTCCATGTTTGGAAGTGAGTGTGATTTGCTCCTCCTGCACCTGTGATGCCTCCCTCTAGTGGGGGTGACTCGCCCACCCCAGGGCTATGGGACACCCGGTGCTGGGCCGGACTAGTCCGGGGGTAGTCAGTGGTGGCGGGGCCCGACTCCGTGGCCCTGGTGGGTGTCAGTTAAATATAGCTGGTGACTTGGGGTTTGTGTTCGTGACGCCACCTGTGGTATGCGGCTATTAAGCCGCCGCTGCTGTGTGAGGCCTCCGGGGTGATGATATGGCAGCAATGGTGGTACTGCTCCCCACAGGTGGAGCTTTGCCCCGGGGACACTGTTGGTGCTTGTGAGAGTCTATGGTGTTGTGTGGAAAACACGGTGCAGGGCCGACAGGCAACGAAAGAAACAGGCACAAACAACAGTCTCTTTACCTTCTCCTCTTTTACTCCACAAACAGTTAGTCATGGGATACCGTTACAGGTGGTAGAGGGCTCCGGCTGGCCTGGAAGTAACTGAGCTGTCGTTTTGGCCAGATGAGTATGAGGCCTACTCCTGTTCTTTTCCCTTGCTGTGATAGAACCCTGCTCTCTGGATTTAGCAATGGCCCTCTTGCTGCTGGGACCGGTGGTACGTCCCTTTCCCTCTGTGGTAGGCTGCACAGGCCCTCTCTGGTGCTTCTCTGCTGGAGTCCACACCGGGCCCTGATGATGCAGCTGTACCTTCGGGCGGTTTATGGGCCAGGTGCTTGCAGCTCTCCTGCCCTTCGGATTCGGCTACCAGGGAGTATTTTAGGCACTGGTGGCCACAGACTTCGATGTCCGAGTCTCTTCTTTGCCTCTCTGCTCCTCCTGCCTCACTGGGCCAAGCTGCTCCAGCTCTAGGCCCCAGTTCCACAGGACAGCACTACTATGCGTCTGCTTCCTATCACTTCTCTCTACAGACTGAACACTAACTCTTCCCTCAGGCCAGACTTAAGGAATGCTCCCTGGAACTCCAGGTTCAGAGCTCCCCCTGCTGGTCTGAGGGAGAACTGCGTTGGATGTTAAACTTACTGGCCAATAGACCTCCCAATTACCTCCAGGCTCAGCATCAACCCTTTGGAGGGGCAATGCTGTTGTGGCGACCAGGTCCTGGGGCGCCACTCTCCCCCTTAGTTAAACTCAGTACTCCCGGACTGAAGAAAACAAAACAAGACATAACATGTTACAACCTTAAACAACTATAAGAGTCCAGTGTGGCTCCCTGCCGGGTGTCCATTACACTGCTCCATGGGGGACCCGCCGCGATAAAACCCCCAACGTAGGCTCTGGGCGTGCGTCAGAGCATTGCTGACCCCACTCTATGCACGCCGGACGGGTTTTTCTTCAGGGGTGTTGAGCACACTGGTGCTAACTATGAACAATTAAAGTGTTGGCCACTCATAGTCCAGTGACCCAATTGTCCATTTACTTAATCACCTAAAACAAAACATTACATACAAGACATTTTCACATAACTATTTACACTCTGTTAGGTATTTTACTTTCTATGTTCTATACCTTGGAGGGGGCTGTCCCCGAGTGCTACGTTGGGACCGGCGTAGCTCTGGGGTTTGTCTCTGACTACTTGGAGTGTCTGCCCCCTCCGTGTTACTGGTAGGCCTAACCCTGACAGGTATGCGTGTTGGTTGCCTACGGGGTCTCAGATTCGCCAAGGGTACGGCAGGTTCACCACTGGCAGGGGGTTGATTTTCCTTTTCTACTGCTGTTGTGTCATCTTGTGTTGGGGCGGACAGTTCCTTAGATGGATCTGGAACCTCTTCTGTCTCTGGCTCGATCAACTGCGGGAACGTCAAGACTGGTACCACTATGGCATTATTTATTCGGGTCCAAGTTTTGGGGAATTTGCCAAGGATTGTATGTATCATCTCTTCCTCTTTTTCCTGAATTTCTTCCACTTCTTTTTGGATTTTTCACCGCTCAGGGCACGCTTTCAGGCGGTCTCTGGACACTGTTTGATAAGTCTTGCCTTCATCTTTGCTTATGAGGCATACCTTACTATTGTCAAAGTTGGAGGGAATAATGGTGTAAGGCTCATTCTCCCACTGATCATCTAATTTATGCGCCCTCCGCTTTTTCTTGAGGACCTGTTCTCCAGGTGCTAAGGGAGTTGCTGGGGCTGTTTGATTGTAGTTCTGCTCTTGTCTCGTTCTTGCTTGGGACAGGCTCTTTTCTACGCATTCCTGGACTTTGCGGTACTGCTGTTGGTGCTCTGCTCTAATGGCGCGCTCCCTTCGCGCTCTTGTTCGGGCACGCCCCCTTCTTCCTGCGCTAAGCGAGGCTAATGGCGGCGGCAGTTTTCAAACAGCAACACAGTCTTTTAGGCACAGTTTCTGCAGGCGCACAGTACCCGGTGGGACCGGGCACGAAATCCTGTTCGTGACGCCAAAGTTGACTCGCCCACCCCAGGGCTATGGGACACCCGGTGCCGGGCCGGACTAGTCCGGGGGTAGTCAGTGGTGGCGGGGCCCGACTCCGTGGCCCTGGTGGGTGTCAGTTAAATATAGCTGATGACTTGGGGTTTGTGTTCGTGACGCCACCTGTGGTATGCGGCTATTAAGCCGCCGCTGCTGTGTGAGGCCTCCGGGGTGATGATATGGCAGCAATGGTGGTACTGCTCCCCACAGGTGGAGCGGTGCCCCGGGGACACTGTTGGTGCTCGTGAGAGTCTATAGTGTTGTGTGGAAAACACGGTGCAGGGCCGACAGGCAACGAAAGAAACAGGCACAAACAACAGTCTCTTTACCTTCTCCTCTTTTACTCCACAAACGGTTAGTCCTGGGAGACTGTTACAGGTGGTAGAGGGCTCCGGCTGGCCTGGAAGTAACTAAGCTGTCGTTTTGGCCAGATGAGTATGAGGCCTACTCCTGTTCTTTTCCCTTGCTGTGATAGAACCCTGCTCTCTGGATTTAGCAATGGCCCTCTTGCTGCTGGGACGGTGGTATGTCCCTTTCCCTCTGTGGTAGGCTGCACAGGCCCTCTCTGGTGCTTCTCTGCTGGAGTCCACACCGGGCCCTGATGATGCAGCTGCACCTTCGGGCGGTTTATGGGCCAGGTGCTTGCAGCTCTCCTGCCCTTCGGATTCGGCTACCAGGGAGTATTTTAGGCACTGGTGGCCACAGACTCCGATGTCCGAGTCTCTTCTTTGCCTCTCTGCTCCTCCTGCCTCACTGGGCCAAGCTGCTCCAGCTCTAGGCCCCAGTTCCACAGGACAGCACTACTATGCATCTGCTTCCTATCACTTCTCTCTACAGACTGAACACTAACTCCTCCCTCAGGCCAGACTTAAGGAATGCTCCCTGGAACTCCAGGTTCAGAGCTCCCCCTGCTGGTCTGAGGGAGAACTGCGTTGGATGTTAAACTTACTGGCCAATAGACCTCCCAATTACCTCCAGGCTCAGCATCAACCCTTTGGAGGGGCAATGCTGTTGTGGCGACCACTTCCTGGGGCGCCACAGGGGCTTAGCTGTATCCTGTCAGAGTAGTAGATTTTGGCCTAGGTAACGTACAGCTGAAGTTCCATCTTTGCTGGATAAAATAGCTGTTTCAAGAAATGTGACAAGAGTTCAATAGGGTCTGATAAAATCATACTTATTTATTTCAGCCACTTATATAGCACCATTTATTTCCACAGAGCTTTACAGACATCATGATCACTATATCTATTGAGGCTAATGATCTAAATTTCCTTTGAATTCAGTAAATCTTTGGAGTTTGGTAAGAACTAGAGTACTCGGAGGAAACCCATGCAATCTACAGATGTTGTCCTTGATGGAATTTGAATCCATTACTGGAAATCAACAGTGTTAATCACTGGGTCATACTCTATGCATCAGAACACTGCTATTAATGAATACATGAATATCATTATTCCTATACATGTAAAAAAGATAAAGTACTTAATTAATTCCAGTTCACTAATATTTTTCAGTTTGCGGGCTGCATTTGCCTTATTATAATTTCACCAAAGATTTCCCATGGACTTCAAAACAGACAACTGTGATGGCCACTTTAGAATTTTCCAGAACTTCTGAAACCAAGACTTAGTGGACGTTGAAATATGGTTGAAATCATTGTCTTGCTTCTCAGTTCCAATAACACAGAAGCTTCAGCTTCCTCATAGAAAACATGACATTTTCTTCAAGGATTTCCTAATATATAATTGAATCCATCTTAACCTCCATACTATACAGATTTTTATGCAAGAAGCAACAAAGCAGCCCCATAACATCGCAGAGCCACCATCATCCACCATCATGCTTTACTTTAGGCAGGGTGTTATTTTCAGCTTATGCTTCATTTTTCCTCATCTGGATATACTAATGATCCAGTGGCCTTTAAAATTTGAGTTTTGTCTCAAAGCTCCATCACTCCACAAGACATAATCCAAAAACTTCTGTGCTACATTGATATTAAATAGTTTTGAGCATATTGGAGCCAACGTTTCATGTGCTTTTGGGTCAGTAGAAGTGTAAGTCTTACAGCTTGGACATGGCAGTTTACCATGCAATGTTAGCAACTGGAGGGGGAGATGAATAATTATGAGACAGCTGTAGTCATTAAAAGTGGCATCTGGTGATAAGTTTGGAGAAACCATCTGTTTTTTCAGTTGGGTTGAGCTATTTAAATTGTTTTTAGTTGATTTATTTATTGCACATAGTAGAAAGTTTGTACATTCTGTACAAATACCTAGTTTGGAAAGGGGGATTAATTGTTTTAATTGCAGCTATAACTGCATGAAAAGATAGAATCGCTTATATGCCAATGTGTTTGGTTTAAGGAAAGTGCAAATAAAATTGAAAGAAATATAAAAAAAATGCAGAATGCATCTTGAACTTGTTTTGGTTTAATATAAAGACAGCAAAAAATAAGTATGTAAAACTATACCAATATGGCTTGTATAGGCTAGGGTAAAAAGAACTGGGATGCTTTAGGTAGTATACAATTTATTAACAATAGGGAATATATCCAAGACGTTGAGAAAGGAATAACCATATCTAGACATATAACTTTGAGATGTTGTTGGACTACCCATTGAACGACTCTAGGCCTGATTATATGCTCATCAGATGAAGGTTGAAGAGTTTTGAGAGGAATAAGGAATACAATTCTAGAATCAAGGGTAGGCACAAAGGAAGTTTTGCATTTAAAAGTGCTGAGAGGTAATATATTTTATATAGCGGATATCACAATTGGGGTAGCATCTCTTGATTAGGGAAATGTAGGATGCTGCAGAATTAGATAAATCTTTGAGTAGGACAGTTTTCATTCACAAAATGATGACCGGGGTAAGCTGTGAGGGATATTTTACATTACATGCTTGGCCTTAAGATGCATAGCTGTGCATGGTTTGTCAGGTCTCCGTAAGGAGAATAGTCTTCCCCCCCCGTGGTCCCCACATAGCTTCTCATAAGCCAGATCAGACACCCATACTTTGCACTGACGAGGGGCAATCACCCCGAAACACTGTGTCTGCAAATTGGGATTCTGATCTTGCATAAATCCTAGATCATATGAAAAGGCCTGTTAAAAGGCCACTTTTGACTTTTAGGATTGCTACTTCCAATAGGTGGCACTATAGTTTGTCTCCTTTCCTGGAGAGACAATTTGGATATTCTGGGCACACCAAAATGGTTCTCTGTTCTGTCTCATAGATGAGTACTAGATCATGTGGACAGGAGTTGTTAGTATGAGATAACTCAATTGAGGTACATATATTGTTTTTAGAATGGAAGTGTGTGGTAGTTATATGGAACAGTATACATACCTTTTGAAGTGAAGTGTGAACAGAGCCGTACCTGTGTAGTATAGGTAAGGAAACCCAAGTCTGCATGCCTGCTTGCATTTACTACACATTCTGTACATAAATACTGTACACAGTTAGTGATCCCTTCCTGGCAGGCAGAGTAATGCTCTGTTCCGCACTGCTTCACATTGTATTTTTATTACAATGATTAGTTTTACTGTTTGTGTTATGAACGCTCCTCCAATAAACAATCTGAATACAGTCTGGCTTTATTGCCTTGCTTTCCTACTGTTTTTTGCATTTTTCAGTATGGTAAACTCCACAAAGAATGCAATTTCTGTCATCTTTAGTGCAGTTTTTATTTTAGCAGACATACATAAAATATATATATGTATGTCCCATGCTCAGTAATGTAAAACTCCTGAATTTCCGGTTAAAGAAACATCCTGGGTAAAATGAATACAGTGTGTTCTGTTTAGAATGATATGACACAAGAATACGACATGGAGAATCTCTATGTCATATACTGTATACTATATCATTATATAAATTTGTTTCCTAACTTTTACTTTAAGATTTAATATGGAAACAAATTGGCTTTTTTCAAACTTTCTTGGGTTCTTTAGTCGCCTTTTATTTTTTATAATAAAACAGCACAATGTTAAAGTTTCTCATACCAAGGAGAACTAAAGATGTTAACTTAAGCTGTTGTGAGTATGCATGGCAATCATTTTTCCTTAGTAAAGGTTTATATATTTTATATGTTCTATACTTGGTGTATTGTAAATCAGCTTTACATGCATTGACTTTGAGGTGAGTTTGTGAATAATATTGTCAGTAACATAGAAAACAGGTAAAGCTGCAGTATAAGGCATGTAGGGTGTCAACAGATCAAAAATGTCCATACTGAGCCTTCAAGACAAAACAATCACTGATCTCGGGGAGACCAGCCAGAGAAAACACTGCCGGCAGCCAGCGAGGGCGCTCAAGACAGTGAAATCCTAGGTACATTGCCCCCTGGAAAATATGCAAATCAAAAAGGTCCATGGAGCCTCTGTTAGGAGTCTCAACACAGAAACCAGCCAGATATCCCTCCGGGAAGGGCCCAGCCAAGGGGTGACTCTTTTTAGGAGACCACCATAACCACCATATTAAGTGGCCCTTAATGGGGGCAATGTACCTAGGATTTCACTGTCTTGAGCACCCTCGCTGGCTGCCGGCAATGTTTTCTCTGGCTGGTCTCCCCGAGATCAGTGATTGTTTTGTCTTGTTGGTCTACTAGGCATTGCTCCCACCCAGCCAGAATCCTACTCCACACTGATGAGGGGCAATACCCCGAAACAGCTGTCTGTGGATGGATACCTGGCCTTGGTATTTCCCTTGTCATATCTTTAAACTTGTCAAAAAGTTGGATATTGACTAAAAGGGCCACTTAATATGGTGGTTATGGTGGTCTCCTAAAAAGAGTCACCCCTTGGCTGGGCCCTTCCCGGAGGGATATCTGGCTGGTTTCTGTGTTGAGAATCCTAACAGAGGCTCCATGGACCTTTTTGATTTGCATATTTTCCAGGGGGCAATGTACCTAGGATTTCATTGTCTTGAGCGCCCTCGCTGGCTGCCGGCAGTGTTTTCTCTGGCTGGTCTCCCCGAGATCAGTGATTGTTTTGTCTTGTTGATCTACTAGGCATTGCTCCCACCCAGCCAGAATCCTACTCCACACTGATGAGGGGCAATACCCCGAAACAGCTGTCTGTGGATGGATACCTGGCCTTGGTATTTCCCTTGTCATATCTTTAAACTTGTCAAAAAGTTGGATATTGACTAAAAGGGCCACTTAATATGCTGGTTATGGTGGTCTCCTAAAAACAGTCACCCCTTGGCTGGGCCCTTCCCGGAGGGATATCTGGCTGGTTTCTGTGTTGAGACTCCTAACAGAGGCTCCATGGATCTTTTTGATTTGCATACTGAGCCTTGTTAAACTGTGTACTTAATGTAAAATATAAATAAACAAAATAATTTTTAAATACGCAGACAACACAACATTGATAGCAACAAGCGTAAATGAAATGAAGGACTTATTTCTGCGTGTCAAATGGAAAGCTCAAACATGGGAATCCTACTCAATACAAAGAAGACAAGACGTTGATTACTACCAGGTTTGACCGGGACACATTTGAGATGGACGGTGACAAACTGGAAATTATAAGGGAATTCAACCTACTTGGATCAATGATCACTCAGGATGCAGCTATGACACTGAAAGTCAATAAGAGAATAGCTATGGGTGAATCAGCAATGACGTCATTAGACAACGTCTTCAAGCCACTGGACAAGGAACATTTCACTGATGATGAAGACACTGCTCGTACATAGTCCGTCTTTTCTATAGTCAAATATAGATTTGAACCCTGGATGATAAAGAAACATAACAGAAGTAGAATTAATGCCTTCAGAAGGTGGTGCTGGAGAAGAATGTGATCAATACCATGGATGGCAAGAAGAACAAACAAATTAAGTTTGGAACAAATCAAGCCAGACATTTAATTCGAAGCTAGGATCACCAAGCATCTACTTGACTACTTTGGACACATCATGCAAAGAGAGCAATCACTGGAGAAGGACATCATGGTCGGAAGATATAGAACAGACAAGGCAAAGAGGAAGACCAGCAACCCAATGGCTTCGTACTACCAAGAAAACGGCAGAGAAGACCCTGGTGGACCTATCTAGACTTCAACAAAATCAATCTTCCTACAGAGTGTTCATCCATCAAGTCACCATGGCTTGAAATCAAGCTGAAAGCCATTAAATAATAATACATATAAAGGAAAAATCATGGCATACTCTTTCGGATGCCATATATTTGGTGGTATTTTTCCTTCGAAGCATGAGTCCTTGCATATGGATTTTAAAAGAAATCTCTAATCAGTTTTTTTTTGCAGTGCAAAGACCTCCTACTCAATAGCTGCAGCTAACCTCAACCTCCTGCTACTGATTTACAGCTCACGAACAACACAATTAAGAACCACTACATGCAATCCAGCAACTGTGCAATGTGTTAATCAGAGTCTCTATTATCATTTTCATACTACCCTTTGATACAAAATAAAAAAGTGTTTTTATACCATGGAGTTTATCATACTATATATGTATATATATATATATATATATATATATATAGATATATATATATCTATATATCTATATATATATATATATATATATATATATATATATATAGTTCAAAGCAGGTTACATACGCTATCTAAAAAGACATAAATGCATGTTTTTTCCCCTATCTGACAAGAAATCAGAATAAACCTTTCCTGTTTTAAGGTCAATTAGGAACCAAGATTATTTCTATTTGCAATATGCCAGAATAATGAGAGAATGTTTTAAGGCATTTTTATTATTTTCTGCAAAGTCAAAAATGTACATACACTATACACTAAGAGTACTATGTCTTTAAACAAAATGGGGCATCCCATATGATGATGTTATGTCTTTGGAAGCTTCTGATAGGTTTATTGGCAACATCTGAGTTAATTAGAGAAACACCTGTGTATGTATTTTAATGCACACCTGAAACACACTGCTTCTTTGTGTATCATCATGGGAAAGTCAAAAGAAATCAGCCAAGACCTCAGGAAGAGAATTGTGGACTTGCACAAGTCTGGTTCATCCTTGGGTGCAATTACCAGATATCTAAAGGTGCCTTGTTCATCTGTACAAAAAATTATGCATAAGTACAAACAAGATGGGAATGTCCAGCCATCATACCGCTCAGGAAGGAGACAGGTTCTGTGTACCAGAGATAATCGTGCTTTGGTCAGACATGTGCATATCAACCCAAGAACAAAAGCAAAAGAACTTGTGAAGATGCTGGCGGAAGCTTGTAGGATTGTGTCATTATCCACACTGGCTACTGGTATGGTATCAAAAATTCGTGAGATCAAATACAGCAAAAAATACCTTAAAACATAACTTTTAATAAATCTCTTTAAAAGGAAGCAAGGAACACCTTACCTCTGTTAAAACATAATAGCTGCCATAAGAAACTGTCGTGCCACTGCTCCCTCTAATATTCTTAGGGACTAGTGCACCTTGCCAAATGGCATATAACATATGGTAATACCACAGGTGTCAAATCTGAATCAAAACGACACAAATTGATTCAGAAAAATTGGGCAATGCATAGAAATATCAATAAGGTTATCAAAAACCAATGTCTCCGATTCAGCATTTGCCCTTAAAAATAAAGTTGGAACAACCTCACCCGTTCTGGTACATTCATTTCAAAACAGAATAAATTTTCATTATCATAGGCGTCTCCACGGTCCCTCTCTATCTGGACCCAGTCAAAAGAAATCAGCCAAGATCTCAGGAAGAGAATTGTGAACTTGCACAAGTCTGGTTCATACTTGGGTGCAATTTCCAGATATCTAAAGGTGCCTTATTCATCTGTACAAAAAATTATGCGTAAGTACAAACTAGATGGGAATGTCCAGCCATCATACCGCTCAGGAAGGAGACGGGTTCTGTGTACCAGAGATAATCGTGCTTTGGTCAGACATGTGCATATCAACCCAAGAACAAAAGCAAAAGAACTTGTGAAGATGCTGGCGAAAGCTTGTAGGATTGTGTCATTATCCACACTGGAAGGAGTTCTGTGTCAACATTTGCTGAAAAAACACTCAGCCAGAAAGAAGCCATTACTCCAACAGAAACATACAAAAGTCAGATTAATGTGTGCAAATGCATATAGGAACAAACATCTTAATTTTTGGAGACATGTCCTGTGGTCTGACAAAACTAAAATTGAACTATTTGGCCATAATGACCATCGTTACGTTTAGAGGAAAAAGGGAGATGCTTTGAAGACGAAAAACACCTTCCCAACTCTGAAAAATGGGGGCATCAGCATCATGTTGTGGGGTTGGTTTGCTGCAGGAAGGACTGGTGCACTTCACTAAATAGATGGGATCATGATGAAAGAAGATTATGGGGCAATACTGAAGCAACATCTCAAGACATCAGCCAGCAACTTAATGCTTGGGTGGAAATGGGTCTTCCAAATGGACAATGACACGAAGCATAATGCCAAACTGGTTACAAAGTGGCTTAAGGATAACAAAGTCAATGTTTTGGAGTGGCCATCACAAATCCCTGATCTCAATCATATTGAAAATTTATGGGCAAAGTTGAAAAGGCAGGTGCGAGCAAAGTTACCTACAAACATGACTCTAAAGGCCCCGTCACACAGAGCTAAATCTTTG
This sequence comes from Anomaloglossus baeobatrachus, assembly GCF_048569485.1. NCBI lineage: Eukaryota > Metazoa > Chordata > Amphibia > Anura > Aromobatidae > Anomaloglossus > Anomaloglossus baeobatrachus. Next base: position 199,770,736 of record NC_134356.1, read on the forward strand.
GCAGATCTGTGGCTGCAGTGAAATCATGGACATTTTGTTCCATTTGTACATGGCCACAAACCTGGCACTGATTTCCACAATTTCACTGCAACCACAGATCTGCTGCAGATTTATCTCTGTGTGTGACAGGGCCTTTAGTGTATGTACATTTTTGACTTTGCAGAAAGTAATAAAAATGCCTTAAAACAGTCTCTCTCTCATTATTCTGGCATTTGGCAAATATAAATAATTTTGGTTCCTAATTGACCTAAAATGTTTATCCTGATTTCATGTCAGATAGTAGAAAAATATTCATACCTGTCTTTTTAGATAGTGTAAGTAAACCTCTGCTTTCAACTGTATGTATATATTGAATTTCCATGAAAACATATTTTTTGATTATTTGGCACTAAAAGGTGCCTGCTAATATTCTTTATGATTTATAATGTAGATAGTGTTCATTGTTGATTAGAATAGAATCTCCATTTCTACAAATCATTTTTTTTTAAGAATAAAGTCTCAGTCACATTGTGCAGCTTTAACCAGTGTTTTTTTAGCCAGTAAAACGAAGTGAAGATTACAAAAAAAGAAGTACAGATGTGTCCCTTATATTTAGTATCTGTTAGAGCTACTCCTTATTTTGGTTTAAAAGTAGATGCACAATACTATTTAACCCCTTCACCCCTGGGCAATTTTCCGTTTTTCGTTTTTTCCTCCCCTTCTTCCACGAGTCATAACGTTTTCATTTTTCCCTCCATATAGCTATATGAGGGCTTGTTTTTATTAATGACAGCAAATATTCTGCCCCATATAGTACTGGAAGACGGTAAAAAAAAGTCCACAATGGGTATGTGCACACGTTGAGTATTTGGATGCTGAAGTTTCCATATCTCTTGGCAGTAAAAATGCAGAGGCAAAAATGCTTGTTTTGCCATGTTTTCTATACGTTTTTTGTTTATGCTTTTGCATCCCTTTTTTTCCACCTACATTTTTCTAGCGTTTTTAGACACCAATGAATGCTAGAGATACTGTAAATTACAGATAAAGATAGGTATTAGATAGAGACAGTCAAACTATGGGATAACAAAGGCACACCTTAGTCTCACTTCTAATTCTCCTTGCTCCTCTTCTACTTATAATATGGTAGACATTAATATGGTTTTAACATTTTTTTATGGAAAATTTTGTTTAAAGGGAACCTGTTACCAGATTTGGTGACTATAAGCTGCAGCCTCCACCACTGAACTGTTATATACAGCATTCTAACATACTGTATGTAAGAGTCCAGGCCACTGTGTAGAACGTAAAAATCACTTTATAATAGTCACCTAACGGTTGGTGCGGTGCAGAATGATCAGATGGGTGTATCCGTTCTCAGATATCGGTGCCTCCTCTTTCGATCATCTTTGTCTTCCTTCTTCTAAAGCCTGGGTGCATGACGTGTCTTATGTCATGCATACAGGCCGGCATTGAAGTCCGGCACATGCGCACTACAATACTTTCATCTGCCCTCTCAAAGCGCACCTGTGTAGGACCGTAATGCCGGCCTGTGTGCATGACGTAGGACACGTCATGCACCCAGGCTTCAGAAGAAGGAGGACAAAGAAGGCCGAATGAGAAGGCGCCAAACCCGGAGAACGGAGACACCCATCCAGCCGGTCTGCACCGCATTAACCATTTAGGTGAATATTATAAAATGATTTTTATCTACTACACAGCGGCCTGGGCTCTTATATACAGTATTCTAGAATGCCGTATATTAGAACTCACTGGTGGTAGCCGCAGGTTATAGCGGCCAAATCTGGTGACAGATTCCCTTTAAAGCTTGGTTTCCTAGGTTTTGCTTGGACTGGAGACACACACTGAAACACTAAAGGCTCAATCAATCCAGAAGTATACAAAGGCCTAATATTTAAAAACCTTTTTGACACTTTGCATTTGTATAAATCATATAATGTATATCTCTTCCTGTCAGACTCCAGTTCTGCTTTTGTCCTGTAAAGAAACCATAAAATATTATGCCGTAGCTTTTTCTAAATAAGAATATGGACAGATATTTAAGCAATTAAATAGGAAAGGAAGAGTTGTAGTTTTTAATATATTAATTGTGCAGTGAATGCCAGGTGAGCACAAGTAAAGTTTAGCCCATCACAGTAGTGTGTTTAGGTAGCCTAGATATAATTAGTATAAATAGTGGTGAATATATCAGAACTGTTTATTGTCTTCTCTCATTTATCAATGTGTCTCTTTACTGCATTCGCACAGAATAATTAAAAATGGTGAAGGGACAGATAGAAATATACAATAAAAAAAGCAATAAAAAGCTTTTGTTTTATGTTTGGCTTTAATTTTTATCTAGGGTTTTGATTGATTTTAAGTTCTTATTTCAAGCAAATATTTAGATATTACGTAATAGAAAATGAAAAATAGATTATTTGATTTTAGATTGAGATCCTCTTAAGAGCATGGAAATCTCTTGAAGCAAAGATGACAAAATATTAACTTTTTTGTTTAAATACATTTTATAAAAAAAATCCTCTCTTTCCTTAGCTAGAAGATACTTCTCAGAGGGAGAAGACTAGGAGTGTGTGGCCTGTGAACACAGGGAGATCTATGCTGCTGTCTTACTTCAAGGATGTTACATAAGAAGCAATGGACAATGGATTCCTGTGTATTATTGAGAATCAGAATTGTGGCACCCCTGAGGCTCCAGTCACCACAGAGGTACTGCACCTCAGCCAGAGGTGTGGTATTCCATTCCCGGATAAGGAGGAGGTCACAAACTGGTATACACACAAACACAGATACACTCTTATTTAGCAACACTTCATCTGACTAGGGTTATGGCGGCCTGCTGGGAAGTGTGGTTTAGTTAGTGGGAGCACACTGTAGAACGTTAGTCAGTCAGGAAGTAGGAGCGGAGGAGTGCAGACCTGTGGTCTGGAGCTGGAGCAGCTCGGCCTAGGCACATGAGAGAAGGGGTCCTAGAGCCCACGGGAAGTGCAACATACACCCGTGGTCTCGTTCCACAAACGGCATACTGGAGTGGAGGGACTTGGCTGCAGTAGGGGATCGGCCCCTCAACTAGTGGAGAACTACAAGGCTCAGCTAGTAAACCAGAGGCTGAGGTTGCTAAAAGTACCAAAGCCACATACGCACACAAATCCGCTGGAAGGTGACCATATAGGGCCAAGGGACAGAGCTTCAAGCCAGCCAAAGGGTCCGCAGACACCGGCTCAGGGCACTGTGTATGTAGGCGCGGGACAGGGGGGAGAGGTCAGCGCAGGAAGATGACCAGGAAAGGAACACAGAAGAGTGCACCGGGTTGTGCCTCCGAACTATCCGGGGATCGGTTGGCGCTCATCACAGCGAGACTCAGCACTCCGGGGGCGACATTTGACTGGTCAAGTAAACCAGGAATTTTCAACAGTGAGTAAAATCTTGAGATTGCACCCCTGTGTTGCCCAGTTATTTGCCTGCGCCTCCGACCCTGCACCCCGCCTTTGAATCTCCACCATTTGTGAGGACTACTACTCCCAACAGCCCTGGGGCCCAGCTCTACCTGTAGAGAGCTATACCAACTCAACTGCATCACTACCAACACCCCCCAGGGAACTGAATAGTAGCAGCGGCACACATCTTGCCACATACCACAGGTGGCGTCTTGACATTTCCCCTGTAAATAATCCCCACCGCCATTTATTTAAAACAACACCGCTGGGGTCACGGAACTGGGCTCTGTCGCCATGACATCCTCCAAGCAGAACAGAGCCGGCTCGGTAACAAGTGCCCCCAGGCTGGTGCCTGGAAGGACGCTAGAAGAAGCTGCAGAGGTAAATCCTAGACTAGAACCTTTCCCTCTGTTTGGCTTGACTGCTATTGTCTTTGTACAATATATAGTAAGAGACCCAAATTAACCCTTAAGAACAGGTGTATATTCCCGTTTACAGCTTAAAGCTTTTAGAAACAGCTACACTATGTCCTTGTTATGCTCACATGGCAAGCATGGGTTTAGTGGGCCCACTGGACCAAAAGCACCATTTTCTGGCCTGGAGGAGCAAACTAGACACGGGATCTGTGATAGCTCGGTAGCTGTCGCCATGGATACAATATAGTCTCTAGTTGTAGTAACAGCAGCAGCAATTGGTGTTGTGGATTTGGCTGGTATGGATGGCTGTGGTAGCAGCAGCCGATGAGGATACTTGTGGCAGCGGATATCGTGGTAGGTGGCTGGTGTGGATGATTGCAGTAGCAGCAGACTGGTAATGCACTGAAAAGCAGACACAAATCAGCAGCAAAATACAGCACATTGATAGCAGCAGCACAATGGGACCTGACAACCAGCAACGTTAAGACTTTGTTGCCTAGGCACTTCCCTTAAGGAGAAGGTGCCTTACATACCAACAGCCTCTCACTAAGTTGAGAGGTCATTTACAATTCAGGGTGTACTGGCTGTGCGCACCCTACGGGCATACCCATGAGGCTTGTGCAGCATGCAGAAGCCCTGGGGAATAGCTGCATGTACCAGGGACAGGGCAGCCACTGCTGGATAGCTGGAAGGTGAGAGTGCCGGTGACCCCATCAGGGGAGGGGGGCAAGACAGCACGTGGACGCCAGTATGAACGTTATAGCCCTTTTCTTGCAGTTCACACTTTATATGAAATATACTGCTAAAAAATATACACCTGCACTCTGAAACATAAAGGTATGCAAACATTGAATATAGGATTTTGGAACTGCATTACTGCCATTGAAAATAAATTTTAAAAATTAGATACTTAGTGCATAAAATGACCAGTTTCTGAGAGCCCAACAGCTTGCGACAAGGCATATCTCTTTGCTGGGTCCTTAACCTAATATGCCGGGCTTAAAGACTACAATATTATGGGCAGGTAGGAACCTACTCAAATTAAAATCGAAAACTGCCTCAAGTCAGAAATGAATGAACTCACATAAACTGGCCATTTTATGCACTAAGTACCTAATTTTTCAAAGTTATTTTCAATAGTAGTAATGCAGTTCCAAAATTCCTATAATCAATGTTTGCATACCTTAGTATTTCAGAGTGCAGCTGTATATTGTTTAGCAGTACATTGAACTTTCAGTTTGCACCTGATCATATTTGTCCATTTGGATGTGTTGGTCAGTTTTTTTTTTTTCATACTCTTTAGATGCAAATATGATCTCCTCCTGCACACTAATTCTTTAGGCCTCCTTCACACGTTCGTGAAAATCACGCACGTTTTTCACAGACTTGTCAAAGGTGCGTATTGCCCTGCGTGAGCTGTGTTTATGGCACACGTGTGTTCTCTGTGTGTTATCCAATAGGAAAACACCCAATGAACACTTCAGATTCTTACAGTTTTCACCAGTAGATGGTGCTAGAACACAACAAATGAAAAATGCTTTACTTATAACATATAGCATAATATTACATATAAGTAAATGTACTTAAAGAATCAGACACAATCTGGACCGGGCCACTACATACTCCCCCTCTGAAGGTGAGCCGTCCTTGGCGATTGTGCGAGTGGAGGACTGCTAAGAAAGGAAGGAAATATATATTTAAGGCACAGTAACAATAAGGCAATGAACAAATGCAAAACATGAATGTGGTAGTGCTAATATGAGATAGAGTCTCTTTCCGCAATATACTATCGTCCATATGAAAGGCTCTGGAAAGGCACTTTAGTGGTCCAGTCTTTAAGTTCATGGCTGTAAACAGAAAATTGTGCAAATAATAAACAAGGTGCTTGGTATTACTCAGGTGCAGAGGCTTAAACATTACTAAACTGACCATCCAGCTAAATAAATAAACACAAGATTATATACTCATGGAAAAGGATATGACTTTTTAGTCTCTGTAGCGGGCTGGAAGTGTTCCTCTTGTGCTTCGCTCTGAACGCCTCAACACTTGATCTTCCTCTTGAGCAGGAAAGATATTGTTTGCTGGCTCAGGTGAAGTTGGCAGAGGAGCAGCAACTGGAGCAGGAACCGAGACGGGGACATATTGATAGCATGGAAGGATAAATTGAGTGTTGTAGAGGGACTCTTCCCCAGTAGGTTTTCTGGCTGGTGCTTCCATTGCAGGAATTGGTGTGTAGACCGGCAAGACTTGTGGAGGAGGTGATGACATCACCAGTAGATCTTCTTTGGTGCATAGCTTCATGCGGTTCCTGTGCACTGTCTGTGGGGCCATTCCGGGTTTATTCACTTCATAGACATCTGACTCAGGATATGGGATAGCTGTAACTGTGTATGGCTCTGTTTCCCAGAGTGAGTCGAGTTTTCCTGTACGGTGATACTTCTTTAGCCATACCTTGTCTCCAACTTGAAGTGGGGAAGCATTAGCTCTTTGATTGTAGCTCTCTTCTTGTTGACGGTGAGCTTCACCCATGCAGTAATCAACAATCTGTTGGGCTTCGTGTATTCTTCGCTGATGTTCTGAGACCCAATCAGTTTTTGGCAGGGGATTGATCACGTCAGGGACTTGGATTCCAAGAGAGCGATCTTTTGTGAGCTGACCTTGTCTTCCAAACATCAGATAATATGGCGAGTAGCCTGTAGAACAGTGGACAGTATTGTTGTAGATTTCCACTAACTCGTCAAGCAATTGAGGCCATTCAGCTTGTTTGGTAACAGATGCTGTTCGCAGCATATTGATGAAGGTCTGGTTGACTTTCTCACAGAGGCCATTCCCTTGGGGATGATAGGTGGTTGTTCTCAGCTTTTTGCACTCATGGAATTGGCAGAGTTCTTGACATAATTATGACTCAAAGGCAGATCCACGATCTGTGAGGACTGCTTCAGGGCAACCGTAATGTCTCACATATTCACGGTAGAAGGTGATAGCTGTAGTCCGAGCTGTAAGGTCTTTTACTGGCACAACAACAACCCACTTAGTATAGTGATCCACCATGGTTAAGACATACGTGTAGCCTGAACGAGTTTGTGCTAGCTTCACATGATCAAGAGCGACTAGCTCGTTTGGTTTCTGAGAATGCATTGGATGAAGAGGAGCTCTGGCATCTTTCTTACCGACTTTGGTGAGGTTTAAGCTGGACATTCACTACACCAATTTTCTATGTCTGACCGCATCCCAATCCAATAGAAGCATTGGCGTATGGTGGCTTCAGTTTTGTACACGCCAAAGTGCCCAGACTGGTCGTGGTAGGCATCAAGAACAATTCTGGCATATCGCTGTGGGATTAGACTCTGATGTAGCCTTTCACCTGAAACCGGGTCTAAGGTATTGCGCAAGATCAAGCCCTTTTGAATAAAGAGTCTTTTGTGCTGTCTCCAGAGACGATTAAGCTCAACATCAGGACATCTTCTGCGTCGTCTGAAAGGTATTCTCCCAGTAGTCAGGTAATCATAGATCTCACCTAGGACACGAGACTCATTTTGAAGAGTTTTCCATCTCGATGGATCTTGGAATAGGTCTGGTTTCTGTGGAGAAACATCATCAGTTTGTATAGCAGCAACAGCATTTTGTGTAGCAAACCTTTGATAGAAGGTAGGCATCTCAACATTTTCCCACAGATCTTCCTCAGGAGGCTCTTCTCCTTCGGGCAAACGGGATAACATATCAGCATTGATGTTGATCTTGCCACTGAGATACTTAATATCAAAGCAGAAATTCGCTAATCTTGAAGCCCATCTCTGTTCAAGAGCACCTAGCCGTGCAGTATTGAGATGAGCGAGAGGATTATTGTCCGTGTAAACGGTGAAGGGTGTAGCAGCAAGGTAATCTTTGAACTTCTCTGTGACTACCCACACAAGAGCTAGCAGCTCTAACTTGAACGAACTGTAATTGCTATCGTTTTTCTCTGTACCTCTCAAGCTTCGGCTGGCATATGCAATGACTCTCTCTTTGTCACCCTGGACTTGGGATAGTACCGCTCCGAGGCCTTGGTGGCTGGCATCCGTGTAGACACGGAAAGGATGATGGTAGTCAGGGTACGCCAGAATTGGAGGTGAAGTCAATAGACTTTTCAACATCTGAAAGGCAGTTTCTTGTCGCTCAGACCAATTAATTGGAAGTCTTCTATCGTAGTTTTCTCTAGGGCAACCTCGTAGGAGCTCTGTAAGGGGTTCTGCTATTTGCGCAAAATGAGGTATGAAGCGGTGGTAGTAGCCCGCAAAACCTAGGAAACTTCTGATTTTTTTGACGGTTCTTGGGGTGTTCCAGTTATTCACAGCTGAGATCTTTTCAGGGTCAGGCTGGATACCTTCGGCACTTACAACATGACCCAGGTAGTTGACCTTCGGCTTGAGCAGATGACACTTTGACGGTTTTAGTTTCAGGCTATGTTCAATAAGTACCTGGAATACTTCTGCAAGGTGGCATAGGTGGTCTTCATAAGTGTGAGAGTATACGACAACATCATCAAGATATAACAGAACGCTCTGGAAGTTGAGGTGACCAAGACATCTTTCCATGAGTCGCTGAAATGTAGCAGGGGCGTTGCATAACCCAAACGGCATACCGTTAAACTCAAAGAGTCCCATTGGGGTGGTGAAAGCTGTCTTCTCTCTATCCTCAGGAGCCATGGGTACTTGCCAGTAACCGCTGGTTAAATCAAGAGTGGAGAAGTATGCAGCTGAGCCAAGAGTGGTGATGGATTCTTCAACCCGTGGAAGAGGATAGGCATCTTTGTGTGTAACATTATTCAACTTTCGGTAGTCAACACAAAATCTGATGTTACCATCCTTTTTCTTCACCAGGACGATGGGTGCAGCCCATGGGCTTTGACTTTCTCGGATGACTTCAGAATCTTGCATCTCTTTTAACAGCTTCTTTACTTGTTGATAGTTAGCAGGAGGTACTGGACGATGTCTTTCTTTGATAGGAGGATGATCACCTGTGTTGATCTTGTGCTGGATCAGAGTAGTCTTGCCGAAGTCAAGGGGGTGTTTGCTGAAAGCTTGGCTGTGTCGCTTAGCAAGTTTAGTTACACCATTGATGTATTCGATAGGAGTGTTAGCATCTCCAACATTAAGTTCATTCCACCAGAAGGTAGTGGGTGTATTAGAGCCTTTGGGAGTGGCTTTTAATGACTTTTGATGAGCAAGTGTCTCTTCATCTATGATGTCTTCTGGATCAAGACTATACAGTTGAGCAACTGAATTAAACTTGTATAGCTCGATAGGAATATCACTTAGGTTGACTAGCCGTACTGGTACTCTACCGTTTGAGACGGTGACAATACTTCTGGCAGCTTTTACCAGGGGCTGTCCTTCAATCTGGATGGAGTCAAGAAGAGCTGCATAGTCCTCATCGTCAATTCCTGGTCGAACTCGACACCAGACTAGAGTCTCGCTGTTGGCTGAGAGGGTAACTGGTCGTGCGTCGGTGATTCGAACACGGCAGATCTCACCTTTACTGTTGGCAAACTTCTGTTGGGCGCAAAGCACTTTGATAGTCCATTGAACAGCTTGCCTGTAAGGGGAAGAAGCAGAAGGGAGAGAAGCATGCAAGGCAGCGAGCAATTCAGTAAACACATGGCGAATGACATTCATGCCTAACACTACTGCTGTTGTACCTCCCTCAGCCTCAGTAACAATTACACCTTGACCTGGTAACTTGCAATCACCAATTTGGATTGTGGGTTCCCAGTAGCCTAGCTGGGAAATAGGTTGACCATTACTTGCAATTAAGTCTAACTTTGCTTTACCCACTGGATTCAGGAGATCAAAGTCCCAATTCTTTTCAAAGGCTCATCGCTCAATTGTGGTGACTTGTGAACCAGTGTCCACTAAAGCTTCTAGAGGTACACCATTGATCCATATGGTTATATACGGGCATTTGGAGATGAACCGGAAAATCCATTGTGATTGTCCCTTTGGGCCCTTGTATTCACCTCCCGAGGGATGGCCCTTGGCCTCGGGGGTGTCCCGTTTAACTTATAACATTGATACTTGTAGTGTCCAAGACGCTCACAATAAGTACAGTACACACAATCACCAGATGGAGGCCTTCCAGGAGGGGACCTATCAGGACTTGACCTACTAGAATGTGGCTCTTGGGACAATGTCCGATTTACAGATGATTCACATGATGCAGGGGGTTGGCCTTTTAGCTCCTTTAAGGCTTGGCATACGGATTCAAGGACTTGGACAAGTGCATCCGTGGTAGGAGGTGCATGAATTGGAGTAGGGGCTTGCACAGACTGTGTGGCCTGCATAGGGGAAACAGGTGAAAGAGGAGATACAGTAGAAGTTCCAGCAGCAAGGTCTGAGGAACGAGGCGCAAGAGCATAGCTGGTACAAGGTGAGTCAGTACCCACTACTCGCAGGGATAGAGCTTTAAAGTCTAAGAAAGTCATGTTTGGATTTTGTGCTGCTAGCATGTGGAGTTGACTTTGTACTAGCCTGGAGTCTACACCTTCTATGAATCTGTCGGTGATTATGTTTTCTGCAGCAGCAGGATCTATAGTGTCTATTTGCTGTAAGGCCCTGTATGCAGACTGAAGGGCTAGTGCGTAGTCCCAAAGAATCTCACCTGATCCCTGACGTCTGTTGTAAAATTTGAGACGAACCTCGGTGGGTGATTGGCGTTCAAATTCTTTTCTCAGGCGGGTAAGGATCTGTTCTACATTGGTTTTCTCAGTAGATGGCCAGGAACGGACTTCCTCAGCTTCTGGTCCATCAAGCTGTCCCAGGAGAAGTTGTACCTGCTGATGGGGAGAAAGTGAGAAAAGCTCAAGAGTATGCATCATCTTTTCTTTGAACCCAGCAAGTGTATGAGGATCTCCTCTGTAGCTTGGGAGACCAGAGGTGGTGCTGTTAACCCCAGCATGAAACAGGAAACAGTCTTTGGCAGTATTCACTGGCAAGATAGAGGTTAATGAGCAATGCTGAGACTTGTAGTGCAGTAAGAGAAGATAGGCACAGAGGAATAATCCTGTTCGTGACGCCAAATTCGACCTTTGTAAGGGCCCAGATGTTCCTTGCTATCCACCCCCACACAGTATCCACAGCTGATGGACAGTTCACAGACACGGTCTTGGGGATAACAGTTGCTTTAATATAGCAGGAACAAAGCAAATCAATACGGAATATATGTTTCACAGTCTCTCATGGGTAGGCCACGGCAAATACAGCTTGGAGTTGAATGCTGAAGTGCAATTAGGGTACTGGAGCTTTAAGTGCACGATTTGTTTCAGAATTAATACTGGTATGCTTTAGGTTCAGAGTCTCTTGAGTTTAGAGGGTAGATATGATAAGATTGTACAGACCTGGAGTCCTGGGGTTAATTTCACTGCTAGTTCAGACACGTGCAGTACTTGTAAGCAAATGAAGACAGTTGCCCAGCGTGCTACGGGGAGCAGATGGCTGGTGCGTGGACAATGGCATGAAAGCCACTAATATTGCAGTGGGGCGGGAGACCCTCAAACTTTCCCAATCTGCATGCAGTAGGGTCTGGTATATAGTCAGTATGCCCTACTGTCTGAAGAGATGCACAATGTCAGGATAGGAAGCCTCCAGCATATTGGCTGTAAAAATCAGGAAATGATGAAATTCTAGGCCTCGGGCCTAGGAGGAGTCTTGTGGTGAAGAGATTCTCCACATAATGTCTTCCCTCAGAGGAGACTCAGCCAGAACCAGCTCATTCCAGTTGTTTCTAGACAGAGGCTGGAGAATAGCTCCACCTATGAGCCATGTGACCAAGAACTAGCCAATAGGATAACATCCAATGAACACTTCAGATTCTTACAGTTTTCACCAGTAGATGGTGCTAGAACACAACAAATGAAAAATGCTTTACTTATAACATATAGCATAATATTACATAGAAGTAAATTTACTTAAAGAAACAGACACAATCTGGACCGGGCCACTACACGTTTTCATTTCAATGCATTTGCAATGGACTTGCGTCAACATGCGTTCACCTGTGTTTGCGTGCGTTATAGTAAGGATCCAGCGACTTGTAGTTTTTTAACTGTTTTCAAAAACGCTACTTGTAGCGTTTTTGAACTGTGTCCAAATACTGCAAATTGCTGGATCCTGACTAAACAGCATGCAAACGCATGTGAACGCTGGCATGCTGATAGACAGGATCCTGCTTGCTCTACTGAGCATGCACAGAAATTAGCCTTGCGTGATCAGTCACTCTCTCCCCCTCCCTCTCTCTCTCCACCTCCCTCACTCCCCCTCCCTCTCTCCCTCTCTCTCCCCTGCCTGAGAGCGGAGGACGCTCGAAATCCAAGGTAAACATCGGGTAACCACGGTCTTAGTTACCCGATATTTATCTTGGTTACGTGTGCAGGGAGCAGGCAGCCGGCTCCTAGCAGCTGCAGAAACTCGTAACCAAGGTAAACATCGGGTAACCACGGTCTTAGTTACCCGATGTTTACGTTGGTTACGTGTGCAGGGAACCGGCTCCTAGCAGCTGCAGAGACTCGTAACCAATGTAAATATCGGGTATCCAAGAGAGTTACCAGATGTTTACCTTGGTTACGAGCCTGCACAGCTGTCAGATGCCAGCTCCCAGTCTTTCACGTTCAGTTCCCCTCACTCCTGATCACAATGACTCCAATGCCCGCCCATAAACTTAAAGTGACAGGATCCTGCAAAATAACACATGCGTTTGCATGCGTCTTTTTGCTGTAAAAGCAGGATCCGCTTTTGCAGCAAAAAAACGTTCATGACGCCTGTTAAAAAAAGTAGTGTGAAAGCAGCCTTAATCAGTTTACCATTAAATCTGACCAGATCTGTGCACAAGATTACATTTATTATTTGGCTGTTTTATATGCCACCCCTCACAGCACTACTTTCCAGAGGAGAGCATGTTACCAGATTTTGTGCTCCCCCAGTAAAAATAAAAATAAAACCTGTGACCCTGTAATGCTGGGAGAAGTCATTTAATTTTTAACGACTAAAATCCTAATTTCATCTCCTGTTATTGTCACTTGTTGCATTTTTCATATTATAAAAGATAATGATCCTGATTAATCATTAGTTTTTTCTTAAGTCACTTTTTTGTCTTGTGGTATTTGTTGACAGTTTTTCACCAAATTCTTCAAATTAGAAAAAATGTCTTTTTAATTTCTCCAACATTCATGATTCATCAGTGTTCGACAAATTAAAAAAATATAATTTTGTTTTTGCATTTAACCTTTTTTGTGAGTTTTCGTAATACATAAAATCACTCCAGGGAAGGGTCTGGAAACATTTGCTTCAAATTTCATGACTTTTTGAAAAGTCACAAATGACAAATCGTCCAAAAACATCTGGAAACCCTAAACTCCGCTCATAATAGGAAACATAAAAAAGAGAGGTGAATATACAAAAAGGTGCAAATTTAAAGAAGAATAAGGCAATAAAAACAGAAACTAGACAAAAAAGTGCAAATGCAATAATGAATTGGGCCCTAAGCGCCCAGGCAAAAGTATATGGGACAATATTATCATAATATAACTTCATTTTCTGACATAGAAATGCAAAACCTCTGCTCCCTTTCACACAGGAAGGGTGCGTTCACACAAACGTATGACTTGTGCGAGTCTTGCATTGCTTCACCCGGCACGGCCGCACACTCTCCTGACAGGGGCATCTCAGCTGCATAGAAATACATGCAGCAATCCCGCTTCTGTCAGGAGAGTGTGCGGCCACACCGGATGATGCGATGCCGAGACTCACCGAGTCATATGTTCATATGAGTGCACCTTAAAAGTTAAAATTCTGCATGTTAGGAGGTTCTTATCACATATAGATTATGCAGCACCTAATAATCTCCTTGGAAGCTATATAATTCTGATTAGACTAAGCAGCGTATCTGAATTTTGTATCCATATGATACCTATTTAGATTAGTCCTTTTGGTTGTGTTATAAGCTGTTTCTATAGGTGTCTATAAGCTGTTTGTTTTTATAAATAGCTTTATAACACAATACCCTACACTTCTCCCTATGTAGCTAATCCCTAAATATGTTTTTTAAGTGCCCTTCCTTTGATGTTTCTTTAGGGACTCATCTCAAACATGACATCACAGAAGGCTGGGGCTGCACTCACTCTCCGCAGCATCTATCGCCCCTCCTGGAATCGGACATCACCAGGGACCAGTGCTGCAGTTATTTACTAGTTTCTTGCATCACCGCCCTCTGAAGAGGTCCTGGATCATGGGGGTTGGACTTTGCGGGAGATGTCAGTGAAGCATTGGCACTTTGCTTGTATCGCCATTCTAACTGTGAAAAACTCAGCAGTGGAGATAGCATTGTGAAGCCCCGCTAGTATGTGTCGGTGCAGTACCTTCAGGGACTCCACGTGGATGTAACAGTCTGGTCACAGGTAGGGAACCTTCTTTTAGGATTGTCGTGACGCCACTCTCAGTATTGCGGTCAGCGGGGACCGCCACTGCAGATTAAGGGATGCCTGGGGCTGATGGTGGGTGCAGTCAGTATATTAGCCCCCTGAGAGTGAGGCAAGCCCCAGGCCCCGGTGTATGTGTGTGGGACCACAGGTCGCAGAATGACTCAAACACAGTCCAAGAAGTCTTTCAACGTGTTTACTCACTGTTTGGAGGTCACGGTGAGATGCCCGGGCGACACTGTGATAACCAGGTTGAACCAGGAATTCCAGGAGGCCGTTCTGAGGGTAGCTGTCCGCTCGCCTTCCTTGCACTCTTTCTGTTTTAGGAGGATCCTTTGCTTGAAGCGTGGTAGGACCCCTCCAGGGAAGCTGTTACCACCCTGCTCCCCTCTCTCTGGCTCGTCTGCCGGCAGCGTGGCCTTGGTGGGATGGCTTCTGGCCCTGTCCCCTTATGGGCCTGGTGATTGCTGCTTGGCTCAAGCTCTGTGTAGTCGTGGTGAGGGCATGAAGTACCCCCCCCCACCTGTAGGTTAAGCAGCTCTGGATGATCTGCTGCCTGTACTGGGGATCTAGTTCCCCTTGTGTGCTCGGATACCGGGATCTCCGTACTCAGCCACCCTTCTCTCTGGATGATTTTCAGGCCGACCCACGGTACTCCTTTCTCCCCCGCTTTCAGCTACTGCACTCCTCAGGACCTGTCTGACACGAGAGCTCCTCTGCTCCCTTCCACACACTTCAACCTCCAGCTCCCGACTCCTTCCACTTCCTCTCTGTCCGGCTTCCTAGCAACCAGCCCCTGAACACACCCCCAGCTGGGAATTGAAAGTTAACCCCTTCTGGCTACCCAAGGGTCCCCTCTGGTGATGTGGGAGGCCTGGTCACTATGTGTTTGTGTGTGCACCTCATCCTGGCCTTTGGAAATTACCTGGAAGCATTGCCCCCGCATGGGTGCAATACTCTGTGGTGCCTGACCAGGTCAGGGGCGCCACATTCCCCCTTAGTTATCATCAGCACGTCCTCGGGCTGCAAAGACAAGAGAAAGAAAAGAAAGGTAAATACAAACTTTTCCCACACAGGGGCAATTATTTACATTTAAACATGCCAGGTACCATTCCGCCACCAACCACCCACATGTCCGAACCCCACCCAAAAACCTCCAGGAGGTAGGTCGCCGGTCCTTTTGGTGACCAGGGCTGGGCCATCACATTCCCCAGACCTTTCCTCCAATCTTCCTCTCCTGAGGAGAGTGGTGTAAGGTAGGCCCCATAAACAGGCGTACCCGCTTCCGAGTGTTGGAGGGCAGGCCCCATAAACAGGCGTGCCCCCTTGTTGGTGCAGAGCCATGCCCCTCAACAGGCAGACTCTGTGGTTGATACCAAGGAGGTAACTTTTTACAATGCAAAAGTTTGTGGTTAAAGCCAGTTCATAACCAGTGGTCTAACATTTTAAGGAGGTCTCACAATAGTCCTTGTGGGCACATTTCGCTTAAACGTTACTTAACTGTAAACAGGTTAAACATTACATTTCATACAGTCACTTTGAACTAAACTGTACTTTCTCTATAGCGTAATGGGAGCTGACCAAAGTTGCTGCGGGTTGATCTACGCAGTACTATACTGTCATCTGTCTGAGGTTGTGTCCTCCCACCCGATGTATGTGTCTCAATGTGAATAATAGGTGTACTAGGTATTGATACCAGTGCGTGGTCTTCTGCTTCAGCTACATTTGGCTCTTCCAGGTTCTGAACAGGTTCTTCTGGTTCTCTTACTTCTCTAGATTGAGGGAATGTAATGACTGGAATAACTACTGCTCCATTGTATTGAGGCCAACTTGCTGGAAAATCTCCAAGTACAGTATGGATCATCTTTTCTTTTGGTTCTTGAACTGGCAAAGGGTTGGGACTTTCTTCAGGGATTCTTAGTTGTTCAGGACATTTCTTTAGGCGATCTCTAGAAACGACAGCTGTTGTTTTTCCTCCATCTTTGCTGATAAGGCATGTCTTTTCATTGCTAAGCGTCGATGGTAACACAGAATAGGGTTCTTCTTCCCAGTGATTGTCAAGTTTATGACGTCTTCTCTTTCTTTTGAGAACTATATCTCCTGGCATCAAAGGAACAGCAGGTGCTTTTCGATTGTAGGCCTTTTCTTGTTTCTCACGCTGCTGAGTCAGGCTTCGCTCCACACACTCTTGTACTTTCTTGTATTGGGCTTGGCGGTTGGAATCCCAATCAGCACCTTGTAGATGGTCTTCAGGGGTCTCAACTCCCATTTCCAGATCTACTGGCAATCTCCCTGGTCTGGCCCTCATCAGGTATGCCGGTGTGCAGTTCGTGGAACTCACAGGGATGTTGTTATACATGTCCACTAGATCGGGCAGCTTTTCCGGCCACTGACTTCGTTCTTCTAGTGGGAGAGTCTTCAGAAGGTCGAGAATGATGTGGTTCATCTTCTCACACATGCCATTGGTCTGAGGATGATAAGGCGTAGTACGGATCTTCTGGCAGCCGTATAGGTTACAAAACTCCTTAAACACTTCAGCTTCAAAGGCTGGTCCTTGGTCAGTGAGCACTTGATCTGGATAACCATGTGGTCGACAGAAGTGTGTTTGGAAAGCTTTGGCTGCAGTTTGACCTGTCAAGTCCTTGACTGGTACTACCACCAGGAATCTGGAGTAGTGGTCAACCATAGTGAGAGCGTAGTTGTAGCCTTGTCTGCTGGGTGCCAACTTTACATGGTCCAGGGCCACGATCTCCAGGGGCCGTTTAGTTTGGATTGGCTGGAGTGGTGCTCTCTGGCTGTGCTGGTCTTTTCTTCTAAGATTGCAGGGCCCGCAGTTTCGACACCACTTCTCTAGGGCAGATCTCATACCCACCCAGTAGAATCTTACTTTAAGTAGGGCCTCCAGTTTCTTCCAACCAAAGTGGCCTGCACCATTGTGATAGGCTTCTAGCACCATCCTCGTATCCTTCTGTGGTACAATCACTTGCCACACCTTCTCATGCGTCCTCGGGTCAATGATGCTCCTGTAAAGTTTGTCTTGATAGATGAATAATCGACCCCTCTCCTTCCATAGGTACTGTGCCTCAGGTGGGGCTCCTTTGTCAAGGCTGGCGCCAGGCTGGCTGATCAGTTTCTTTACCAAGCCTACCGCTGGATCATTTTCCTGGGTCTCCTTCCAGTTGTAGTGAGGTAGTGGGTTCAGGGTCACCTCTTGGCGGTTGGCACGCAACTGCCGGCACTGTTTTGCTCCATGGCGATGGAACGCTGGCAGCTCAATCTCTTCAAGATCATCTACATCTTCACCCTCGTCTGCTAGGTGAGGCATCCTGGACAGAGCATCTGCGTTGCCGTTCTTGCGGCCAGCTCGATACTTGACAGTAAAGTCATAATTCGCCAGTCGGGCTACCCAACGCTGCTCCATGGCACCCAATTTAGCAGTATCCAAGTGGGTCAGGGGGTTGTTGTCCGTGAAGACAGTGAATTTGGTGGCTGCCAGGTAGTGCTTGAACCGCTCTGTGATAGCCCATACCATGGCCAGGAACTCTAGCTTGAATGAGCTATAATTCTCCGGGTTTCTTTCAGTAGGCCTGAGCTTCCTGCTGGCGTAAGCAATCACACGCTCTTTGCCTCCCTGCACCTGTGAAAGCACTGCTCCCAGTCCCACATTACTGGCATCTGTGTACAGTACGAATGGCAGACCGTAGTCAGGGTAGGCTAGGATCTCTTCACCCGTCAAGGCCCCTTTCATTTGTCTGAAGGAGTGTTCTTCTGCTTCTCCCCAGTGAAATGGCGGGCCGGAGATCTTTCCTCTCTTCTTTGGGTGGCCTACCAGGAGCTCTTGCAAAGGCGCTGCCATTTTCGTGTAGCCCTTGATGAACCTTCTGTAGTAGCCTACCAAGCCAAGGAACTGACGTACCTCCCGGACGGTAGTAGGTGTGGGCCATTCCTGGATGACTGTGACCTTCTCTGGGTCCGGTGCTACTCCTTCTGCACTGACGACGTGACCTAGGTACTGGACCTTTGGCTTCAGTAAATGGCACTTGGATGGTTTCAGCTTCATTCCATATCGGGATAGCGCTTCAAAGACTTCAGCCAGGTGTTTCAGGTGGTCCTCGTAGGTCTTGGAGTACACGATGACATCATCCAGGTATAGCAGGACGGTTTCAAAGTTGAGGTGCCCTAGGCAGCATTCCATAAGCCTCTGGAAGGTCCCGGGGGCATTGCAGAGTCCAAATGGCATGCTGTTGAACTCACAGAGGCCCATTGGGGTGGTGAAGGCCGTCTTCTCCCGATCTTCTTCTGCTACAGATACTTGCCAGTAGCCACTAGTAAGATCTAGGGTAGAAAAGTAGTTAGAGGCTTTCAAGGCAGCGAGGGATTCCTCTATCCTTGGCAAAGGGTAGGCATCCTTGTGTGTTATCTGATTTATCCGTCTGTAATCCACACACATCCTCATCGTGCCATCCTTCTTTCTTACCAGGACCAGGGGAGCCGCCCAGGGGCTACAACTGTCCCTTATGACGCCTGCCTCCTTCATGTCCTTCAGCATATCCTTTGTGCGCTGGTAATGGGCTGGTGGAATAGGCCTATGTCTTTCCTTAATGGGAGGATGACTGCCTGTGGGTATGTGATGTTGCACCCCTTTGATCCTACCAAAGTCTAGTGGGTTCTTACTAAAGACCTGCTCGTATTCCTGCACGACCCTGTAAACCCCATGTTTCTGGTAGTCGGGTGTAGAGTCAGTCCCCACGTGTAGTTTCTGGCACCAATCCTCTAACTGCTTTTGGGAGGTCTCGCCCTCTTTTGAGTCAGCTTGTGTCAGGGGACCTACAGGTGTTATGGCGTCGTCTGAGCATGTAAACAGTTTGGCTATGGTAGCGTACCTTGGTAGTCTGGCTTCCTCCTCCCCACAGTTCAACACTCGTACAGGCACTCGTCCCTTGTGTACGTCAACTACCCCCCTGGCTGTCAGAATCGTGGGCCAGTGGTCTGAATGAGTGGGCTCTAGTACAGCCTGGTAATCTTGTCCTCTGAGACCTACCGCTGCTCTACACCACATCATCATTTCACTCCGTGGGGGTATCACAATGGGGTTAGCATCCATCACCCGTACACTACCAATCTCACCGCCAGTCTGTTTTACCTGTTGCTTCCTCAGAATGATTCGGATCTCTTTTTGCAAGGCTCTTTGCGACCTGCCCTCAGCACCTTCAACAATCTGGTGAAGCAACAACAACACTTCCCCTAGGCAATTTTCTATGACATTAGTGCCTAAAATCATTTGCGGGTTCCTTGCTCTAATATCAGTGTCCACAACAATCAGTCCTTGTCCCTTCATTTCCTGCCTTCCCACCTTTATGGTTACCTCTTTGACCCCGATCTGGTCTATAGGTTGTCCGTTGGCAGCATAGATGGTGAGGGAGGGGTCCGGTGGTCGGAGATCGTCGTCCGACCAAAACCTCCGATAAAGGACATACGGGATCGTGGTGACCTGAGAGCCGGTGTCCAATAACGCCGGGGTAGGGATCCCGTCCAGGACGATGGACAGGACAGTACGTCCACCCACGTACTGATCACAGCAGCGACTTGGGCCTGATCTTCTTAATCCTGAGGACTGGCCCCCGGCCCCAGGTTTGGCTGGTTTAAAGGACAGGCCCTTGCATAGTGTCCTGCCTCCTGGCAACGACGACAGATGGGTTGTCCAGATGAGTCATAGCGATCACTGCTCCTGCCTCGGGTTGGGGGACCTCTTCTCCTCCGCATCCAAGGGACGTCCTCTGGGTTGTCAGCTAGCAGGATCCGATGAGGGACTTTGGTCTCTGAGGGCAACTGCATTGCTTTCAGGATTTGTGCGACGTCCTTAGTGAGCTGTTGCACCTGGGAGGATAGTGTATTTATGGTCTCTGCTGGCGTGTTGAGTCCTTTTGCAGTTACCAGGGCCTGCGAGGAGGATTCCGCTCCTGCAGCCGTGGAACTGGCAGGCCATGCTGGTGCGACGGGGTCTGTGTCCACAGGAGGTTGGAGTGCTTTCACTGCCCTGTCTTTCAGAATGGCAAAGTCCACGTCAGGGTGTTCCAGGGACCACAGCTTCATCTGCTTCCCATCCTCAGGAGAGCGCAGGCCCCGCAAGAATTGTTCCTTCATCATCCGGTTTCCTTCCTGATCACTGACAGGGTCCACCAGCTTGAGAGCCCATAGTGCAGCCTGCAGCCTGAGGGCATAGGCTCTTATGCTATCTTGGGGCTTCTGCCGGCAGTTATAGAAGTCCGTCCTCAGCTCTCCCTCTGTGCGGTGTTCAAAAGCAGCTGCTAGTTTGGCAAAGATGGACTCAACAGAGCTCCGGTCATCATTGGTCCAGGACTCAGCCTCCAATTCTGCTGCTTCAGTCAATTGTCCCAGCACCACAGTGGCCCTCTGCTTACCAGTCATCGCGTGCATGTCTAGCAGGGTGCTGATCTTCTTCTTAAACCCGGTCAGCGTGTCTATTTTACCGGCGTATTGGGGCAGCCATTGCGCTCCTGGGACATACAGCAAGGAAACTGGCATTATGGGGGAGATTTCAGCCGGCGCGGCTGCGACCGCGGCACCGGCACCAGGCGCTGCTGCGTCCAGCGCGACGGGGGCTGGCATCGCTTGGGCTGCGTCGCCCTGACCAGGGGCATTACCTCCTGCAGCGTCCATTTTTCTTCAAAAATCTCCGCGCTCCCTCTCCACTTCCTGGGTCAGAACGCTCTCCGAATTGTGGGGGTTCTGGGGCGGCCACACCTCTTCGTGGGCGGTGCTCTTCTCCCTCGCGCGGGCTGCAGCGCGCGCTTTTGAAGATGGCAATATGGCGGCGGTTCAATTTTTGCGGTCGGACCTCTGAGGCACACGGTCACCTGTCTGAACAGGTCTAGTCCTTATCCTGTTCGTGACGCCAGAAGTTGTGAAGCCCCGCTAGTATGTGTCGGTGCAGTACCTTCAGGGACTCCACGTGGATGTAACAGTCTGGTCACAGGTAGGGAACCTTCTTTTAGGATTGTCGTGACGCCACTCTCAGTATTGCGGTCAGCGGGGACCGCCACTGCAGATTAAGGGATGCCTGGGGCTGATGGTGGGTGCAGTCAGTATATTAGCCCCCTGAGAGTGAGGCAAGCCCCAGGCCCCGGTGTATGTGTGTGGGACCACAGGTCGCAGAATGACTCAAACACAGTCCAAGAAGTCTTTCAACGTGTTTACTCACTGTTTGGAGGTCACGGTGAGATGCCCGGGCGACACTGTGATAACCAGGTTGAACCAGGAATTCCAGGAGGCCGTTCTGAGGGTAGCTGTCCGCTCGCCTTCCTTGCACTCTTTCTGTTTTAGGAGGATCCTTTGCTTGAAGCGTGGTAGGACCCCTCCAGGGAAGCTGTTACCACCCTGCTCCCCTCTCTCTGGCTCGTCTGCCGGCAGCGTGGCCTTGGTGGGATGGCTTCTGGCCCTGTCCCCTTATGGGCCTGGTGATTGCTGCTTGGCTCAAGCTCTGTGTAGTCGTGGTGAGGGCATGAAGTACCCCCCCCCACCTGTAGGTTAAGCAGCTCTGGATGATCTGCTGCCTGTACTGGGGATCTAGTTCCCCTTGTGTGCTCGGATACCGGGATCTCCGTACTCAGCCACCCTTCTCTCTGGATGATTTTCAGGCCGACCCACGGTACTCCTTTCTCCCCCGCTTTCAGCTACTGCACTCCTCAGGACCTGTCTGACACGAGAGCTCCTCTGCTCCCTTCCACACACTTCAACCTCCAGCTCCCGACTCCTTCCACTTCCTCTCTGTCCGGCTTCCTAGCAACCAGCCCCTGAACACACCCCCAGCTGGGAATTGAAAGTTAACCCCTTCTGGCTACCCAAGGGTCCCCTCTGGTGATGTGGGAGGCCTGGTCACTATGTGTTTGTGTGTGCACCTCATCCTGGCCTTTGGAAATTACCTGGAAGCATTGCCCCCGCATGGGTGCAATACTCTGTGGTGCCTGACCAGGTCAGGGGCGCCACAGAATCAGTGAGTAGCAACAGGGCCGCCCCATAGCTTCTACCACTGTCTTCAAACTAATTGTCATCATGGGCGCCGCTGGTGTCCCTAACTGCTGCCAGCACCACGCTCAAATGCAAATGAATCAACAGCAAGGTGTCGTGATAGAAGCAGTGATTCACACCAGCAACACCCTCTGGTGACAATTCTTTTGATAGTGGTCCTAGAAACTGTGGGGTGGCACTGATGTCACTCACTGCTTTTATATCTGCCCCTTTTTGCAACAAAATCTATGGTGGTGGAAAAGGTAGCATTAGAGTGACAGCACTGGACTCTCATCTCCCACAACATCTATCACCCAGGATCCAGGATTTCTTCAGAAGGTGGCAATTCAAGAAACTAGTAAGTAACTGCAGCACTGCCCCCTGATGACGTCCTGTTCCAAAAGGTGCGATAGACACTGTGGGGTGTGAGTGCAGCCCCAGCCTCCTGTGACATCATGTTTCAAACCTCTCTAACCTTTCACAGGAAGTACAGTAAAAAAAAACACATTTAGTGAGTAGCTAGATAGGGAAAAGTATAGGGTGTTGTGTAATACAGAGAATTACAAAAGTGGTTAAGCTGTAAGGATAGATGTTAATAAACTAAATTTAGGTGCTGGACCAGCCCTTTAACAACGCAAGTCCTGAGAGTTGGTAATACTGTAACTTGGAATAGAAAGCGTAAATATAGAGTTTCCTTAAAAAACTGAAGCCCATAAGAGGGACAGATGTCACTAGACCGGATGGCATTATGGCATTTGCTAGAGGATTACTCTAAGGACTACTATAATAATGATTATAAGATCCAGGCACTTAAATGTCAATTCAAAACATACTGTGACATCTGACGGTTGGCTGAGTGATGCTGGGAGCTAAGGGATGTCCTGGTATGGAAACTCAATACAGGCGGCTGTTGACAATACTGAGATGACCTAGGAGAAAACAATGCTGGACGCTGTTGTAATTGAGAAAACTATGAATGGCACTGACATGCTGCACAGTTTGTTCTTCTCCTTTTCACCCAATGTTAAACATGTTTCTTAGAAGAGGTCCTTTCAGCTCTTCTGCGTAGAAATAATACATTGGAGATTTGCCTATGCTAACCAAGGTTCTTTGTGCTACATAAAGGGTAATATTGTTTATCCTGGAATTTCAGCTGTACAAATGATATTTCTGCACCACTTGTGTTTGTCTATGGATTATGTTCATTTTCTTTATTAAATTTGAAATGACTGGAAAATCAACATACCTTATATCATTACATATGGTGGAAATCTGTAAATAGTCTGTTTGCATTGATCTCACAGATGTTAACCTCCTGATGGTTGATGAAGGTTGTTGTCTATATACTTATACATTATTTATGTCTTATAAATGTATATAATAATATCAAATGTGATATACTCAAAACAATTGCAAGTAAATAATGCAGTCAAATATCTTTTATGTCTCCCTAATTTCCTCATAGACAGTAAGCTTGTGAGCAGCGGCCTCACTACTCTTGGTATGTGTTGAACGATGTGTAAAGTCTTCTCCTATTGTACAATTACCTTCTGAATTGTAAAGTACTACGGAATATGTTGGTGCTATAGAAATAAAAATTACTATTATTGTATTATTCATTACAGGCAGAAAATATCTACAAAACAACCCTAGAGCTACATTACTCACAAAAAGTTAAGGATTTTTGGCTTTCGGGTGAAATTTATGGAAAATGTTAAGAGTTCACGCTACAGTGATATTTTATCATGAAAGAAGGGCATTTAAGTAGAAGCATGCAATGGTGGTTTCCTCATCTCAAACAATTAATTGAAACAAAATCCAACAACAGTGGTGGGTACACCCCCCAAAAACGTCAATGTCTCAACTTGTCATGTGGCCTTGAGCATCAAACACAGCTTGACGACATCTCATGCTTTTCACAAGTCAAATTATTGTCTGCTGAGGCACAGAATACTACTCTTTTTGAAGGGTGGCCCTCAGGTCATTGAGGCTCAGGGGTACAGAGATACAAGCCACTACATGGCAACTCAGCTGATCCCATAGATTTTCCATAGGTTTAGGTCTGGGGAAATTATAGGTCACTACATATGACAAACCCCAATATTAGAAAAAGGTTCCATATAACCATACTTGACAAAATCCCGAGGGTCCAATATTGACCAGGGTCTCTTCACTACATGGTACATATAGGTTGTTATATTTATATACATACACTGGCACAGCCACTAATGTGATAGAAATATTTTGCAGAGACTCTTGGGTCATGTTTATCTGTACATCCTTTATAATCTTTAATTGATGCCTGTAATCACTTGTATTTGGTAAAGTTATAGCCCTATTTGGATTGATCATGTTTTTTTAACATTTTAAAACCTTTTTACAAAAATATTGTCACCTTTTTCTACAATAAACAATGTTTTTTTGCACTATAAAAACTCGGTTTTGTTCATATTCATAAATTTGACATACCCCAGTCTCCAGCAGTTGTTCCCTAATGATACGACCTTGATATGCTGGCGCATTGTCATCCATGAAGATGAAATTAGCCTTGTGTTGTTCATGCAGAGGCACAATGACTGGAGTATTGATGTTATTCATGTAGTAGGGGCTTGTCATTGTACCATTAAAAAAATGTAGGGTAGTTCTGTATTGACTAGATCCTTGCCCACACTGTAACACCACCACCACCAAAGGTTTGTCTGGTGAGTGGTGACAACAGTGGCTGATGTATAGTACTTTACTTGATGTCTCCAACATGTTTACATCATCATTTCCATTAGTGAAAATTACTGAGTCCCACTGGTTCTGTCATGCTTTCAAGTGTGGCGAGTGCGTGCAGACCAAAAGGAGTCTGACATACAATGAAAAAAACACCAAAACAACACCACAAGCAAGGGGGAAACACCGGGGACACAATAACAATGATAGGCCCTGGCGCTAGTGAGAGGGTGGATTGACACCTCCTATCCTCAACCTTAACTGTCCCTACTCTCCTAGCCAGCCCCTATACAGTCTCTGTAACTGTCACCAAGCAGCACCCTGAGACCCTAGGACACCCTATAGATGACCTGACTAGTGAGAGGCAGGTGAGGTTCACTAAACCCACTGCTGCACAAATAAGACAAGCGGGTAGGGGAAACAAACAGGGGAACAACAGCAACATAAAAGGATAAAGGTTGGCTTCTTGAAGTGCTCCAACACAGCTCCTTCCACCAAGGGGGCCAGTATACAAATGAGTTTGTATCTTTGAAAGGGATTGCTAGGTAACGCCTCTATTTAAACCTGAAGGGTTTGACTATAAAGCTACTGCAGCCTGAGCACTCAGCTAGGGACTGCTGGAGAAGATGCTAGCAGCAAAACTGACATTAACCAATTAGGTACTAAAGGAAATGAAACCACATTTAATTGTAGACAGCCAGATGGAGATGAGAGGCTCCAGTCTGAAAGTTGTCACTAGTTTACAAAAACAGGGAAACGACCATGACAGGTCCCTTGTCCAGCAAAACAATGACACCTGTGCCTGGTGGTGTTGTCAGGTAAATTTGTAGGTCATCTAGCATGATGACCATCCTGATGTAAATGGTTTTGAATAATCTGACGTGACACTTGGGTGCTTCTCACCTCCCTTCAATGTACCTGGGGTTTTGGGGCATTCATCATCCAGTTCCAAAGGGCATTGTGAACAATGAAGATGTCATCAGTTTGGGATGTGGCCCAATGACAGTCCACTTTTCTGCTTTTCTGTGACTTTTCCAGTTGCTCTGTTTCTCTGTTGCAACCTGCTGATGACACTCCGTCACACTCTAAGCTCAGTGGCCACTTCATCTGTGAACATCCTGCTTGAAGCCTCCCAAGGGTGATGAAATGTTGATCAATCTTCAGGTGTGGGGATGGGTGAATCCAAACTGTAAAGTTCAAGCTCCATACCGGAAACCTAGTGTCTGTGCATGGACACCGAACATGGACTTCTCAGGGAAGCCTTTGTAACTGTTTGGAAAAAGGAAGCAAAATGTGGATTAAAGCAGGACAATTATACTTACTGAGTTTTCGTTCAGATGTCTCACTGCTTCCGGGTCCGCTCATTAATTTCATGAATATTCACTGTTTCTCCTGCCCACCCTCTGTGACAGAATCTGTGATTGGCTACAGTCAGACTGCCAATGTGCCAGTGTCTGTCATTAGTTGCCTTCACACTAGCTATCTGGGACCTCAAAGTGGAGTGTAAAAATAAATAAATACATTTTAAAACTGGTATTGATACCCAGCATAGATAAAGCAGACAGCTACAGGCTGCAGCCCTCAGCTGTGGGTTTTATCTTGGCTGTGTATCAAAATGTAAAGGACCTCATGTGGCTTTTTTTAAATTATTTAAATACATTTAAATAAATAATTAAAAATGCCTGTGTGCGGTCTCCCTCAATTTTGATACCCAGCCAAGATAAAGCAGACAGCTGGGGGCTGGTATAATAAGGCTGGGGAGGCCTCTGTTTATTGCACCCTCCCCAGTCTAAAAATAGCAGCCTGCAGCTGCTCCAGAAATGGTGCATCCATTAGATGCGCCAATCCTGGCGCTATCCCAGCTCATTCTGATTGTCCTGTAGTGGTGGCAATAAGGGGTTAATGACAACTGTGATTTTTCAAAAAATCACAGCTGCCATCAAGTCCGAGGTTTGTAATGGACAGGGGTCTATGAGACCCCCTCAGTACTAGTAGTGTAAGTAAAAAGAAATAAACACAAAACAGAGGGAAAAATCCTATATTTAAAAAAAAAACAACCCATGCTCGTTCTCCAATTTATTAACCCCAAAACACTTCTGCAGGTCCGACGTATTCCACACCACGATGTCCTACAACAATCTCAGATTTTCTACATCCTGAGGTAGGAGTGCATAGTCATATTAGAAAACGTGACCGAGCACTGCGGCATTTAGGACACACTGACGGAGCTACAGGAGTGACATCAGTGAGAAAATAAAGAACTTAGCAAAAACTATGTCTTTTCATTGTAGAGCTGACAAAAATGGTGGGATAAAATGCACATGTAAATTAAAAATGGTATTTCTGAAAATATCATCTTGTCCAACAAAAAATAAGCTGTCACACAGCTGTCAGTGAAAATATAAAAAGCTATAGCTCTCAGAATATAGCAATGCAAAAACTATTTTTTATCTATACCATTGTTTTTATGGTGAAAAAGTGGCAAAACATAAAAATACCTATATATATTTTGTATCACTGTAATCATACTGATCTAAAGAATAAAGCTATTAGCACTTTTAGGACAAAGTGAACGGTGTAAAAAAAAGCAACAAAAAACAATTCCTAAATTATTTTATTTTCTTGATTCTGTTTCACAAAAAGTGGAATTGAAAGTGATGAAAAAAAATTGTGACCCAAAATGGTAAGAATAAAAACTTCAACTCATCCTGCAAAAAAACAAACCCTTACATAACTCGGTCACCAGAAAAATAAAGCAACTTTCAAAATTCGATTATGTAAAGAACCTTTATTTTGTAAAAAAAAGGGTTTTTTAGTGTGATAGTAGCCAAACCAAAAAAAACCTATATAAAATGTTATCGCTGTAATCATACTGACCTGTGAAATAAAGCAGCCCTATCACTTATACCGCCAAGGGGAATGGCATAAAAAATAGTATCAAAGCCAATTCTTCAACTGCTGTTGATTGTTTTTTTCTATTTCCCATAGATCACAGTAAGGTGCGGCTCACATTTATCTTACCCTGGAGATTACATGTATATATTTGAAAAGTGGGATTCAGAGAAAATGCCCAACAGAAAATTCACTGTAATGAGGCAGAGGGAGTAACCTTGAACTCCCGTCTGGCCTATTGTCTGGCGGTGTCTATCTTTTTACATGTCTTTTTAAGTGTGCATAAAAGCGCGGTCAGAAGCACTATGGCTCCCCCCAAAAAGAAATCAAGCAAAATCTGCACTCCCTAAACCAAATGCCCCCCTTCCTTCTGAGCCCCACAATGTGTCTAAGCCACAATTAACATCCACATCGCTGGCATTATTGTAGTGAGGAAGCCCGCTTAATTTACGAGGTGTGTTTCCAGAAGCACGAGCAGGGCACAATGTATGGGCACTACAATGTACTGGGCATCACACGGACTTATTTGCAATATTTAATTCTGAAACATTCACTGTGTTTGACTCCCTGAGCGTCTACCAGAGAGTATATCATCACTACCCTCGTAGATGAATCCCCAGAGGGGTGTAAATTCCAAAATGTGGTTACTTGAGGGAGTTTTTGCTTTGTTCTTCTCTCTATGGCTACCTGTGTTTCTCTTGTGTCACCCAGGAAATGGGGTACTTGGTCCCGGGCAGTGTATTACTGGGGAATGTCACTTTGGTGTCTGTTGCCCGGTCCTGTGCCCTGGGTGCTTTTTAATGGGGAGTATTTACAGGGGAGATTAAAGTCATTTGTGTGACGCCACCTTCAGGTTGCGGTTCATATGGTGAAACCACCGCTGCTGAGTTGATTATCTCTAGGGCTGGTGGTAATGGCAGCTGTGGTGGTAGGCCCCCCACAGGTAGGGCTGAGCCCATGAGATGTATGATGGAGTAATAAGGGAGGCCACACCGTGGGTTGTAATTAACAGTCTCTACTCAATCTTGACCCTCGGACAGCTGGCTCAGGTCCCTGTAGTTCCAGTGCCAGTTGATGACTCGGTTCCTCTGTCCTCAGCACCCTCAGGGTGGTTGGGTTCCCATAGCATGGAGCAGTTTGGGGCCTGACTGTCCCTTTTTTGTGGCAGTCTCCTTGTCCATACGGCGGGCAGTGTGGACCCTTTAGAGCTGGTCTGTGTCCCGAACCCTAATCCTTGCTTTACTGCTGATGCCCCTGGATCTGTGGGTCAGTGAGGTCCGTGGAGGTCCCCTCACTGTGCAGGTATTTGCCAGACCGTATGAAACCGACATCCGACCTAGGGCCCTGTGTGCCATCGGTGCTCTGGTCCCAGAGGTACTCGGGTGTACCTGCCCTGGCGACCACTCTCTTGTGCCCTCGGGTCACCGTTAGATGACCCAGCTCTCAGGCACCTCTCCTCTCTACTACTTCACTGCACTGACTCTGCTTGACTGCCTGCTGTCCCCTCCCATTAGGCTGTCCAGTACCTCTGGTCTGGCTCCGCCCTCTAGGTGGCCATCCTCTTGGGTCTCACTAGCCAATGACCCCTGGTGTGGAGTGGAAACTGGGATTTTGGTATGTGTGGATGTTTCTGGCACTCGTGTTCCAGGTCCATCCTGAGGATTCAGTTCCTAGTAGTGCCCTGAGTGGCTAAGGGGTGCTACACTCTCACTGCCTTGGATGACTTCTAGTGATTTGACTTCCTTAGGCCCGTGGCGGGGAACCTTCTCTCGAGAATATCCATCTAGTCCCTGGACTCTTCTAAGCCCGTCCTAAGGTAAGCTGTAGGCTCAGGACCCTTGAAGGATGCCTCCAGGTTCCTTGACGGACCCAAGTTACAAGGTCATGTCCTCCAGAAGCCCCTCTGTAGAACTGCTGTCTCACAATCTTGTCTCTACAACCAATCCTCTGGCCATCTGCCACTCCTCCCACCTTTTGCTCTTAGCTCACTCTGTAACCAGAAAGTATCTGATACTGCTATGGTAGATTCTAGAGTGTATGGGCTTCTTCTAGGTATGACGTTGTTTTAACATGGCGTGTTCAAAATGCAGCCCAATGTTTCCAGCCAGAATAAAAATCATTTTTCTAAGTCCACATGGTCATGGAGTTGTTTATAATAGAAGTGAGGGTTTGGGGGTCAGACCTCAAATGAGGGAGGTGCAGGGATGTCAAACATACTTACATGATTGTAGCGGACAGGAGGAAACATTGCTATGCCTACTAACCAAGCCGGTCACACTCACTAACCTAGAAGGAGCCCAT
Source organism: Anomaloglossus baeobatrachus (assembly GCF_048569485.1). Classification (NCBI taxonomy): domain Eukaryota; kingdom Metazoa; phylum Chordata; class Amphibia; order Anura; family Aromobatidae; genus Anomaloglossus; species Anomaloglossus baeobatrachus. Next base: position 199,800,969 of record NC_134356.1, read on the forward strand.
ACATTCTAGGCTCAACCATACTGCTATATCTATTACTAACAAAGTCTATCTACATAACATTCCTATACTTTACCTTACACTACATTTTACTTAACATTCTCCACTATGCTACTTCTATTACAACCTATGTTCTACCCTAAACCATAGCTGATTAATATACTTTACCACATATTGCTAGCACATTGATAACACAAAACAGATTAGATTACAGTACCACATACGTAGTTATTACAGCACAATACACTTACAATTGACTTTACCAGGCCTCAGAGTCAGTCTTGACCACTGGCAGATGTAGCGCCCCTGAATACATCAGGGTGCTACAGGGAACTGCATTCTGTAACCCAGGGTGCAGGGCCTACCCCCCATGGTTCCAAGTTCCCATCAAGAGTGTCACTGACATCCGCACTACAAATTCCAACCACACCTCACACCAGGGCTGGACAGACACAACAGTGGGTTGGTCAAGTTGGAGCATGGCCACCCACCTAGGGGTCAGGCAGACTGGTGGGAGGGTAGATGAAGAGTAGAGTATCAGCTCCCAGTGTGAGAGGAGCTGAAGTGGCAGCTCCTGTGGAGCTAGGAGTGAAGTTGAGTGTAGCCCTCAAGGAATGAGGAGCATGGACTTGGAGCCCCCAGGGAGGCAACATGTTGGGTCGTAGACGGTGGTCCGGGACCACAGGAGTCGGGGACCGGTATTAGGAACACTGGACAGGAGTATAACAGACTAGAAGGACTGTTGGCACCAGAAAGCCCAGCCACCTTACCGGTACCGAGCACGGCGGGGTACAGGGCCCTAGATTGAGGAGTAGCTTCAAGCAACCTTATAAATAGCCTGTGGAGGATAGTCTCTCTATGAACTGTCAGCACAACGAGGGGGATAGGGTTCTCCAAAATACACAACCCACTGAAAACCCAAGTGCCAGCCACCAAGAACACAGCTGCCATACACACGGGTAGCGGGGCCCTGAAAGCTTCAAGCCAAGGGGCCACAACAGTAAAACAATTGGTGCACGGAGGCAGGGCTCCGGACTTACCAAGTGACACTCTTAGAGACTGCGGTGCCTAGAGACTTTCGTTTACCATCTGTATGAGTATCTGCTTAATCTACCTGATCCACCACCATGACTACCGCAGTAAGTAATCTGACCCCTCCACCCTGCTTCCCAAGGCCAAGCAAGCTACCCGTTCACCAAATCCCTACAATCCGGGGCCTTCCCTACCTGCAGAGGGACTGACACCTGGCTGCCCCACACCGTCTGCCCTCATACCATCGGCAGCGGCGATACTCCCCTTTACCACAACCCGCAAGTGGCGTCACGAACATTCATCCCCTGTAAATATCCCTTTATATTCGAAGTGGCTGCAAGCCCCCAGGTCTGGAGACCCTCGAGCCACAGCAACCCCCGGATCCGAGCAGTTCGACTGCTGCTGGGGCGGCACACAGACACAGTCAGTAAAGGGCTGCTGTGCAAAAACAAAACATGGGCCCTTTATAGCCCAATAGCTCATCATAAATCATAATGCACAAGTCCACCTGCTTTGGAGGTAGAAATGGGCCCCCTCACCTCTTGGGCCCTCGTTCAGCCACACAGGTTGCCAGTGATATGTCCACCCCTGTATGTCACTGCACCCGGATGTCATTAGTGCAGTACGATGTTTCACACGCACCCATAGACTTATATGTACAAGATAGCTGCCAATCGCAACATGCTGTCATTGTTTTCGCATGCTGTATTGCCATGAGATGAAAAATGTAGATCTCCTCTGCCCCATAGTATAAGAACACTGGTCCGACGGCTATCACTTTGGACATTGGACATCACTCGGCTGTGTTATAGACATGTCTCCACATTTTTGCAGACACTTAAACCGCCCAAAAAAAGAAATAGACACATGACCAACCATATGGGTACATGTTCTATCTGAGTTTCTATTTTTCAAAGCTTCTTCTATCAACCAGAAAGCAAAAAACAAACTGCTATAGGATGATAGTAGCAAATAAAGTGCTATCCATTTTTTTCAATGACCCATTTACTTTATCTGCAACATGGATCTGAAGTAGGACATGACTCTGTTTTTGCTTATACAGTGCTGACAAGTAGCTTTGGGTTCTCTGAAAGTAGCAAAATGTGCCATACTCCCCCAATGCCACCTCCGTGCATCTGGCAGGGATCACTCTAGTCTGTGCCGCCACTGGAAGAGATGAAGTATGTAGGCCAGATAATCCCTAACACTAAAGTATAAACACTCGTCACTTGACTATCTCTTCAAGGTTTTCTGCAGGATTGAGAACCTACCTTGGGAGAGCACAGCTTCCATTGTTGACATTGGTGCTCGACGTTGTGTCTGGTTCTGCAGTTGTCCCAATAAAGGGAATGCAATAAGCCATAGTAGCCGGCCTGGCCACCCATGCAGACAAGTCACTGTGCCTATGTAAACAACTGTGGAAGAAACAAATGATTTCCAATGTTGGTTTTTACACACAGACATTTTTTACAATGCTCCCTTTTCTGTAATGTCTTTTTTAATGATAGCATTTGATTTACATTTGTGTGTTTGTACGCGCATAAGCTTGTGTATTAGAATGCTGCAGATGAAAGGAGGTTGTAAGAAGATCGAAATAGCTACATGAATTTTACAGGACCACAATATCCCTTTAATCGTAACGGCTTATTGTCTTTGCCGTACCATTAGTGGATCATTTCAGGACAAATGTGATTCTAACACTAGTCTGGCTTTGTAACTCTTTCGAAGGATGGAGAAGTCACAGTGTAAAGATGCGGTGAAATCATTTGTCCTCGTTACGGTTATTATTGTCAGTTTTATGCCTTATTTTATGAGTACATTCTCAGATATGAAAGCTTGATATGAAAGGCAGGCACGCGGTATTTTAAACAACTCATCCAGGTTACATTGTTTGTGACTGTTCTTCGTACGACCTTGTTCTCATATAAAAAGCGTAAAAATAACCATTAAAATGCTATCAGGATAAAATGATAACAAAGCTGAAGTTAGTAGGAATACTTTTATCCATTTCATAACACAACACTATCTAGAATCTTACCTGGATATCATTCATTTCTACAACGTCGGTGTATTTTCTGATGTGGCACAGGTTGCCATTGTCAAATATTCTATTAGGCGTAGCAGTGATTTAGACCATGTTCCAAATTATTATGCAAATGATATTTTTCTCTGATTTTCCTAAATGGTCAGTGCAAATGACAGCCAGTCTAATAAAAGTCATCACCCGTTAGAGTATACATGGAATTTTATTGAGGAAACCTCCCAATGGTAACAGTATAATCTTCAAAATTAAAAAAATCAAAATGCACTGTTCCAAATTATTAGGCACAGTGGAGTTTCTAAACATTTTATAGATTTTAAAGAACTGAAAATGCTCATTTGTGGAATTTGCAGCATTAGGAGGTCACATTCACTGAAATAAAAAGCTATTTAAATCCAGAACATCCTAACAGGCCAAGTTACATGTTAACATAGGAACCCTTCTTTGATATCACCTTCACAAATCTTGCATCTGTTGAACTTGCGCGTTTTTGCGCGAGAGTTTCTGCTTGAATTTCTTTGCATGATGTCAGAGTAGCCTCCCAGAGCTGCTGTTTTGATGTGAACTGCCTCCCATCCTCATAGATATTTTGCTTGATGATACTCCAAAGGTTCTCTATAGGGTTGAGGTCAGGGGAAGATGGTGGCCACACCATGAGTTTCTCTTTTTATGTCCATAGCAGCCAATAACACAGAGGTATTCTTTGCAGCATGAGGTGGTGCATTGTCATGCATGAAGATAATTTTGCTCCTGAAGGCACGTTTCTGCTTTTTGTACCATGGAAGAAAGTTGTTAGTCAGAAACTCTATATACTTTGCAGAGGTCATTTTCACACCTTCAGGAACCCTAAATGGGCCTACCAGATGTCTCCCCATGATTCCAGCCCAAAACATGACTTCTCCACCTCCTTGCTGACATCGCAGCCTTGTTGGGACATGGTGGCCATCCACCAACCATTCACTACTCCATCCATCTGGACCATCCAGGGTTGCTTGACACTCATCAGTAAACAAAACTGTTTGAAAATTAGTCTTCATGTATGTCTCGGCCCACTGCAACCGTTTCTGCTTGTGAACACTGGTTAGGGGTGGCCGAATAGTAGGGTTATGCACCACAGCAAGCCTTTGAAGAATCCTACACCTTGAGGTTTGTGGGACTCCAGAAGCACCAGCAGCTTCAAATATCTGTTTGCTGGTTTGTAATGGCTTTTTAGCAGCTGCTCTCTCTGGACTTGCCTGGCAGAAACCTTCCTCATCCTGCCTTTATCAGCACGAACACGTATGTGCTCTGAATCAGCCACAAATCTCTTCACGGTACAATGATCACACTTAAGTTTTCGGGAAATATCTAATGTTTTCATCCCTTGTCCAAGGCATTGCACTATTTGATGCTTTTCGGCAGCAGAGAGATTCTTTTTCTTTCCCATGTTACTTGAAAACTGTGGCCTGCTTAATGGAACATCGGCTCACCTGGCAAACTAATTATCACAGGTATCTGAGATTGACTTCAATGATCCAAAGAACCCTGAGACACAATACCATCAATGAGTTTCATTTAAAAACCAAAAAAATAATCGCTAGGACACGTAAATCCAATTTGCATAATAATTTGGAACATGGTGTATTCAACATTTCTTTCTTGTCATCCACCTTTCACATAGCATCTGTTAACATTTTATTTATTTATTTTATTCACTTATATAGGACTTTACAGACATTATCATCACTGTCCCCATTGGGGCTCACAATCTAAATTCCCTATCGGTATGTATTTGGAGTATGGGAGAAAAATTGAGCATCCAGAGGAAAGCGACGGAGAACATACAAACTCCTTACAGATGTCACCTTGGAGGGATTTGAACCCAGGCCCCAAGTGCTGCAAGACTGCATTGCTAACCACTGAGCCAACATGCAGTGACATTCTTGTACAGGGTTTGGGATAAATGCCTATACCAAAATACAAATAACCATTGCAAAAAAAGGAAGGAAGATATGAGTTCTGAAGAATTACAATGCAGTTCAGCGCTTGTAGAAGATAAGTAATGCAGCTTTGGGCTATGGCTTTAGGTTGTTGTCACAGACAGGTCTGGAATTTAATTTTTGAAGTCTCCTGAAGTCAAGATAAGCTCTGAGACTTACTTTTTTTTATTTTATTCACTTATTTATCACCATGACATTCCAGAGAACTTTACAGACATCATCATCATCCCCGTTCCCATTAGGGCTCATAGTCTAAATTCCCTATCATATCTTTACAGGGTTGGAGGAAACTGGAGAAAACTCAGAGAGAACATACAGACTCCTTACAGATGTTATCCTTGGAGGGATTTGAACCCAGGACCCCAGTGCTGCAAGACTGCAGTGCTAACCACTGAGCCACTGTTTATATAGTGGAACAAATTGACTTTGGCTTCTGGTATATACTCTGCTAATTACAGAATACGGAAGGCCAAAAATAACTTAACTCTCCTGAATCTGCAGAAATCTACTACTACCACAATAGGCTGAATGTTAAAAAGGGCTAAGACATTTCTCCACACATTTATAATCACATATTGAATTTGAGGATACAAACTAGGGTAGAACATTGCTCCAATGGCCCTTATGTTGAGGGAAGCATCCCTATAAGGTAAACATGTTAGTTAGAACGCTATCAGACTTGGCAGCATAACACCCTTTCATACTAAATTATGCTTTACTTTATTATGCTGTAGTTTTACAGATTTACAGGTCTTTCCTTAACTGGTTATTCACAGTCATAATGTGGTCTTATAGTAATTTACACATTTATATTAATTTGTGCCCAAATAATTAATTTTTAGATCTGCCCTGTTTTGCACGTATCACCCTCCAACTTATGCTTCTTCAGGATCCCCTTACCCTCCAGTTGCCATTGCAATCATCTTGTTGTACTGTAAAGCTGGGTTCACACATAGCGACAGCGACAACGACGTCGCTGTTACGTCACCATTTTCTGTGACATAACAGCGACCTTGTATGTCGCTGTTATGATCGCTGCTTAGCTGTCAAACACAGCGACGCAGAAGCGATCATAACGTCGCTACATGTGCAGAGAGCAGGGAGCCGCGCACACTGCTTAGCGCTGGCTCCCTGCTCTCCTAGCTACAGTACACATCGGGTTAATTACCCGATGTGTACTGCAGCTACATGTGCAGAAAGCAGTCAGCCGCGCACACTGCTTAGCGCTGGCTCCCTGCACTACTAGCTACAGTACACATCAGATTATTTAACCCGATGTGTACTGCAGCTACATGAGTAGGGAGCCAGCACTGGCAGCGTGAGAGCGGCGGAGGCTGGTAACGAAGGTAAGTATCAGGTAACCACCTTGGTTACCCGATGTTTACCCTGGTTACAGCTTACCGCAGCTGCCAGATGCCGGCTCCTGCTCTCTGCTCGCTTCATTTCGTCGCTCTCTCGCTGTCACACACAGCGATCTGTGCATCACAGCGGGAGAGCAACAATAAAAAAAGAACCAGGGCTGTGTGTAATGAGCAGCGATCTCACAGCAGGGGCCAGATCGCTGCTCAGTGTCACACACAGCGAGATCGCTAATGAGGTCACTGCTGCGTCACAAAAACCGTGACTCAGCAGTGATCTCGCTGTGTGTGAAGCACCCCTAAAGGGGGCTTTACACGCTGCGACATCGCTAATGCGGAGTCGTTGGGGTCACGGAATTTGTGACGCACATCCAGCCGCATTAGCGATGTTGCTGCGTGTGACACCGATGAGCGATTTTGCATCGTTGCAAAAACGTGCAAAATCGCTCATCGGTGACATGGGGGTCCATTCTCGATTATCGTTACTGCAGCAGTAACGATGTAGTTTGTCGCTCCTGCGGCAGCACACATCGCTATGTGTGACGCCGCAGGAACGAGGAACCTCTCCTTACCTGCCTCCCGGCTGCTATGCGGTAGGAAGGAGGTGGGCGGGATGTTACGTCCCGCTCAGCTCCGCCCCTCCGCTGCTATTGGGAGGCCGCTCAGTGACGTCGCTGTGACGCCGCACGGACCGCCCCCTTAGAAAGGAGAAGGTATGTGTGACGGGTCTGGGCGATGTTGTGCGGCACGGCCAGCGATTTGCACGTGTCGCGCAACAGATGGGGGCGGGTACCCACGCTAGCGATATCGGGACCGATATCGCAGCGTGTAAAGTAGCCTTTAGTCTTCTGATCCTGGATGAGCATGAACAGTGAGTGTTTTCTCTCTCAGCTGGCTTCCAGCTAGCATAACTCTGCTCTGTCATGTGTCTTGAACTGAGCCTCTACTGTGAGAGGCTGATGTCACAAAAAGGGGCGCAGCAATGTAATGTGAAACTACACATTTTGCTCTATTAAGGCATATGAAAAAAGATTATCTTCTGCTGTATGCATCAATAAAGCAGCATTTGCAGCTTCACAAATCTTATCTGTCAGCAGCCGACATCAAACACTACATTATACTGCCAAGTTCTGCTAGAACCAGCTAATAATGTAAAACCACACAGCAGCTATACTAATTTAGATGGAATAATCCGGGTACTGTACTGTACAAGAGCAAATAGTCTACAGAAGCGTAAGGTAAATTTGACACTTAAATTAGCTTAATGATACACAGTTGAGGCTAATCGTAAGCACACAGGAAAGGAAGCGAATGGTCTGCTACACTGAGGAGAAGCAAAGTACTGCTGGGAAATGTAGTTTAAAGGCCACTTTACACGCAGAGATAAATCTTTGGCAGATCTGTGGTTGCAGTGAAATCATGGACATAATGTTCCATTTGTACACAGCCACAAACCTGGCACTGATTGTCCACAATTTCACTGCAACCACAGATCTGCCGCAGATTTATCTCTGTGTGTGACAGGGCCTTAAGCAGATTAGAATAGGACCGCCAATTAAACTGTGTGAAGCTTGGTGGATATGTGCCGCCCTGGCAAAACCAGGGTGTCCCCTGGGGCATTGCTCTAGAATCACTGCGTTGAGAAACACGTGATGGTGTCTCCGCAGTGGTGGATGTTGATCTCCCTAAGGTCAACCATCCTTGCTCACATAGTCTTTTACTAGGCAATGTCCCACTAGCCAGATTCCTACTCCACACTGATGAGGGGCAAATACCCCGAAACGGCTGTCTGTGGATGGATACCATGTTTGGCATAGGTGGTCTCCTTGACTGGAGACTGCCCTTCCCGTGGTTGTTCCTTCCCGGTGAAAGACCTGGCTAGTTTCCTGCCAGCGTTGAGAAACATGTGATGGTGTCTCCGCAGGCCTTCTTGCAGGAGGAGAGAAGTCTGGAAGCAACCCCTATGTGGGGCTGGGGAAAGTGGTAGTCAGGGCCTCAGGAATAGGACAGCCACTTGTGGGACCCGAAGTGGACCGGGAGAGGGTAGTGGGCCCCCCCTGGTGCCAGCTGTCGGGACCCAGTCCGGACCAGTGTGCCAAGCAGACGCAGACCTCAGACAGGAAAAGAGCACCTGAATTACACACACGGGTGTGGGACCCGTCCTCACAGCAGCCAGCCGTGGGCACCAGTTACCAGCAACTTGGTTAATTCCTGGACTCGTGTCAGTTATTGCTTTATACTGTGAGTACTCCTGCACCACCCGGTCCAAGCCGAGGACTGCACCCGTCACTACCCAAACCACCACTCCCAATTGGGCCCCGGGACTACAACACCCCTACCCGTGGAGGGGATCCCACCTTGCTGCCCCACACCATCAGTCCCGGGCACGGTCCCCAGAGGCAGCGGCGGTGCCACCATCTCATCACCGCAACCCACGGGTGGCGTCACGGACAATTTCACCTACTTAATCCCCCTTTTATTGTGGAGCCTGGGATCACAGACCAGGTCACACCACCGTACACCTACAAAAGTGACCCCTTGGCCCGGATCTGAGTACCCCTTATCCCTGGGCGTCACACATACAGTGGCAAATAGAAATTAAAAAAGAAACAAAGTTATAATCAATACATTTTATGTTGGGCTTATGTCATTAACAGTAAGCATATACTGCATATACTGTGCTTTGTGGAAAAAAAATGCTATTTTGGGAATTACTCTTTATAATTGACCGCAAGATTGGACAAACAATGTAGAGCTTATACTGAGTTTAATTGGATCAGTCACCTTTCACTAAATCATACCGCCAATTAGAGCAATATGATCTTACCAGTAATTCCAAGTACCACATATACTCCCTTTCATATGCATGCTGTGCCTTCAAAGATTTGCTTTTGATAGCACTTATACTAAACTATCTAGGAAATTACTTCATTTACATGAGTCACCTATATACTTTTACAAATGTAATATTCCTCTATAAGGCCCTGTGCGCACACTGTGTTTTTTACTGTTATTTGCCGCGGTTTTGCTGCATGTTTTGCTGCAGAAAATGTTCATAACCTTGCTGCAGTCCTTCCCCAGCAAAACCTATGGTAAAAAAAATGCTGTGCGCCCACTGCGTTTTTTTCACCAACAGGTTTTGCTGCGGAATTAATGTGCATGTCACTTCTTTTCCGCAGGTCCTGGAGGGCTGGCAGATCAATCACCCGCTGACTCTGGGTCGGCGGAGGATTGATCCCCGGTATCTGGCCAGATGCTGCTCCCCATATAAAGTTTATGGGGAACACAATCTGACACATAGGGGTAGGAGCAAGTGCTTATACTCACTGATTACCAGTCGGCTGTAACACTGCTCCCGCGGCAGCTCTTTCATCTTCCAGAGCCGGCCTCTCATTAGTCTCATAACATATTCATGCCTTCCCTGCTCAACAGTGGCTGTGATTGGTTGCAGTTAGACCCGCCCCCACGCTGAGTGACAGCTGTCTGACTGAAACCAATCACAGACGCTGGGGGGCGGGTCTATAGTGTACAGTAAAATAAATAAATAAATAATTGAAAAGAAACGGCGTGCGCTCCCCCCAATTTTGATAACCAGCCAGGATAAACCCTCACAGCTGGGGGCTGGTATTCTCAGGCTGGGGAGCCCCCCAGCCTAAAAATATCAGCTAACAGCTGCCCGGAATTGCCGCATCCATTAGAAATGACAGTCCCGGGACTTTTCCCGGATCATCCGTTGCCCTGGTGCGGTGGCAATCAGGGTAATAAGGATTTAATGGCAGCAGCCCATAGCTGACACTAAGTCCTAGTTTAGTGATGGCAAGCATCTATGAGACACCCTCTCATCACTAAACTGTCTATTATTACCCACCAGCAACACAACTATGGAAACAGAACCTCATGCTGGTCTTTTTATTGAGCAATCTTGGTACGTCATACTGAATGCAATGATTGACTTGAAGCAAGAATAATTTGTTTTGGGTTATATACTAATCATTGTAGTTAAGCAGTGTTTCAGGTAAGAGACATATTTACATATGGTTTCATGTCTACATTACATTGCACTAATGCCTCTCTAAAAGTTTAATACATGCGTTTCATAATGTTAATCAGTTTAAAGGATTAGGTCCAATGTAGCCGTAAGACAAAAGCAGTTGTCAAGATTTCCAACGCAGTTTTGATTTTTTTCTGAGAACCTGCTCATCTTGCTGGCACAATGTGAATCGTTCTTAAACTTGATGACTCTTGGCTCTTAACTTATCCTCCCTAACTAATCTAACAATCAAGTATTGTTTCAGGCAGCTAGGAGTTCCAAGGATATAGATACACCTGAGGCAAACTGCAGCATGCAACAAATAAAATATTAATCAATGGGACAAAGAACCAATGAATGAGCCAAGAAGGGTACAGCTGGGAATTTGGAGGATTACATTTTGATATCCTAGCAATTATACAATACTTACTTTGGGTTTGGATAAATAGTGGCCCCTGTGGAGATTATATAATATATTAAGACTCACTGGATTGTTTGGTTTCACAGTTTTCAGATTGTATAAAATCAACAGGTTGTAATAATTGACATCACAGTATGTCCACTTAAGGCTACTTTCAGACATCAGTTTTTTTCCATCAGGCACAATCTGGAAAAAACGGATAAAACGGATCCAGCGCCGGATCTGTTTTATCCCCATTGATTTGTATTAGCGCCGGATTGTGCTGGATGGCATTGCGTTGCATCCGGCTTTTGCCGGATCCGTCGTAATTGGTTAATGCGGCGGCCGGATGAAACGTCTCTTGTAACGTTTTTTTGTCTCTGACAAAAAAACGCATTGCGTCGGATCCGGAGCGATACGGCGTGATTTACAATGGAAGTCTATGGACGCCGTTTTTTGAAACTAAGCATGCTCCAATTTATTGTAAAAAAACGGATCCTGCAAAAAAATGGACAAAACGGATGCAAAAATGGATGCGCTGGATTTGTTTTTTGACTGATCAGGTATACCAGATCCAGCAAAAAAAAAGGATCCGGCGCATCAGTTTTTGCATATTCTGTGCCGGATCCGTTGCATCAGGCACACGCTGGATTGTGCCTGATGCCAAAAAACTGATGTCTGAAAGTAGCCTAAAGGCTACTTTACACGCTGCAATATCGGTCCCGATATCGCTAGCGTGGGTACCCGCCCCCATCTGTTGTGCGACACGGGCAAATCGCTGCCCGTGCCGCACAACATCGCCCAGACCCATCACACATACTTACCTGCCCGGCGACGTCGCTGTGACCAGCGAACCGCCTCCTTCCTAAGGGGGCGGTCCGTGCGGCGTCACAGCGACGTCACTGAGCGGCCGCCCAATAGCAGCGGAGGGGCGGAGCTGAGCGGGACGTAACATCCCGCCCACCTCCTTCCTTCCTCATAGCGGCCGGGAGGCAGGTAAGGAGAGCTTCCTCGTTCCTGCGGCGTCACACATAGCAAGCATAGGGCATCTCTAAGAAAGGACTCTTTCATTCACCGGTTGCTACTTCTAACTTAACCGGGATTGGCTGGGGCCCATGACGACAGAGACCGGTACCCTGAGGTCTGCATACGAACTGTGAGCAAAGAAACCTGGAACCGCAGCAGCTGACTCAGCCTCTTATTACCGGTGTTGCCACCCCGCGCTTAGGCGCGAACGGTCACTACTACTCTCATCGTCCTCCCCGGGGCCCGCACCACCTGTGGGGAGCAAAGCCATCTTTGCTGCGACACCATCTGCTCTGCAGAACAGCGACAGCAGTGGTGGCTGATCCCTGGCCGCGTACCGCAGGTGGCATCACAAGACAATCATCCTCTTCCACTATTACCCCCATCATTCATCTCCAATCCGCTTTTTAGTGTACACCTCAGGCCACGAAGCCGGGCAGGGCTACCCGTGACATCCCCATACCCAACATCACCTGCCCGCCGACAAGTAGCATTTAACCCCTGCCCTGTGGGTGCTAAAGAGGCACTTCTGGGTTAAGGGTACGCTGGCCATTTAAGAAAGGGGCTGTGGCTGCACGCAAGTTCCTAAGCCAGAAGCAGGAAGCTTGCAATGAGTACACAGCCTCTGGGAGACAGCAGCATTGGACAGGAATGGAGCAACCATCGCAGAAGGGCCAAATGGATGAGAGGGAAAACATCCCCGCTGGTTGAGGGGGGGCAGGACAATGCGGGGATGCCAGTGTGGCAACCAAACATTTTGTAGTTCTCCAAAGGTTTCTAAACAATTTTGGTGGAATTGTTTGCTTGTGAATTTCCAAAAAAGTCCTTGACAAAGTCTTTGAAATATAACCAAGCATTCTTTTAACGTTTTGACATTGTCACAATGAAATGTTCACCTTTGATAAGCTGCCGAATCTATAGAGCATCAAACACACCGGCCTTTTTTTTTCTAAATGACAAGCTAGGAAATGTCAAAATGAGGTACATGAAACAGTCTTGTTTCACTTTCATGTGAAGAGGTGGGAATGTAATGTTCTTTCTGTCAATTCATGGCTCATGTAGAATGCTTGGATCACCAGGTTTCAGGTCAGATCTTGGAGACAATTTCATCTCCTCCCAATGCTTCTCACAAGCTCTGCTGTCCCCCAATCACAAACAAGGATACTTGGTGAATCTGTGTTGCAGACCAAGATATATTCATACCATTGTAAGGTCAACACAGATGATCCAATCGTGCTTGTGATATTGTAACAACTCAAAAATTATCTTTATGTCTCCATATTCTTCACAAATAGAAACTAAATAGCCAGTTGGGACTGCACCAAATAAATTGCTGCTGTGGGAGAGGACATACTTTAAGCTCCGCTTTGAGCTATTGAAGAACAGACGCCATTCATTTGAGTTATAGATTGGCATTCTCAATTACTCAATTAAACCATATCTGTTATGGCTAACACAAAGACACTGTTACTTTTAAAATATGGCAGAAGTACATTTTCTCTGTATTGAAACTAGGATACCTTTGCTCCCTTTTCCAGCAAGTTTTTCTCATGCAGTCTTGATGCTAGGAGTTTGGAAGCCATTTTTGATAGTCCCAAATCTCTTGCCAAATTATTCAATTCATGCTGGTCAAATTTCTTATCAACTGAGACATCTTCAATTTCAAAATCTTAATCATTGCTGTCACTTTGTTCTTCCCCATGATGATGTTCTTGAAAAAGGAGTAGTTAAAGGAAAACTGGCACTGGGATTGCAGCTGAATGAGGCACTGATGGTATGTTAGGACACTCTATTTTATATTTATTTATTTTTTTATATCCTGAAGGTTTTTTTATACATAAGTAACTGTCACTGAAATGATCTCTTGGCTCTCACCAAACCATGGCATCTTACGTGTTCCCTTCTGTCTTTGTAGAATTTATCAAAAACAGCATCTGAAACCCTCTGAGCATTATCCAGGTATACACACTCACACCCGGGGGCTCTGATCAATATAAACACCAATAAGGTTGTGAAAGGCTCCCCTGCATGCATTAAACCTATAGGTAAGTGGAGCCATAAAAATCACCAAAGAGCTTATTTTAGAAGAATAATATAAATTTTATTAACATTGATCAGAACAGACATGTACAAACAATACAGTAAAAAGTGCATGGTGCAGGACTCAAAAGATTAGCTAAAGTGCCATAATATTAAAGTGCACAGGGAGAGTGAATAGGCTTCACCAGAACCATATGTATAGACATTATTAGTCAAGCAGGGAAAACACAGTTCCCATGAATGTAGAGCACAATTGTTAAGTCAGCAAATACACTCACCCATATAAACCAAGTGGACTACTGGCACCAGCAACCCCTACGCATGTTTCGCATGGGCTTCCTTGGGGAGGGGGGTCTCACTAAGCTATGTCCTGGGAGTCTTATATGCCATTATATCCCGGCGTTCACAGCTGGCCCTTTAATTACTGGCGTATGCGCAGTGTTAGGCGTGAAGCTCTTTGGCAGCCAAACGGAGCCGCTCGAGTGAGGGGATTCCCTCATGACATCAGTAAAACTCGGCGTTTCGTGTGTTGAGAGCTTCAGCACCACCCACCCGTCCAGACACACCGCACATGCATCCGTATGGCGCCATGTCGGAGACCAATACATACAACACATGGAAAACGCCATATTGCCAGAGATCAGGAAGAAGCAGCAGATGCCAGACACCATCACAGTCTCGGGAAGGTAAATATCGGCCAGATGGCTAACTTCGATGGCATAATGCATCTGCAGGTGCTCCGGGCAATCCAGCATACAAGCAGTCATGTCTAGATGTTCAAATCCAACAGAACACATCATTCATTAAAAAAGATGTAAACATTACATATACAAATATAAACATTTTGTAGAAGAGATTTTTATAAATATATAGGAAAAAAACATCCCTGAGACCTCATGAAATACATAAACAAACATTATGCAAATGAGGGAGGACAATGTACGGCCACAAAGGTAACAAAAGGGATATCAGAATAATCATATGGTCATCCATGATCCCCCCATAAATAAAAGATCATATATAGCATATACAGTTAGGTCCAGAAATATTTGGACAGTGACACAAGTTTTGTTATTTTAGCTGTTTACAAAAACATGTTCAGAAATACAATTATATATATAATATGGGCTGAAAGTGCACACTCCCAGCTGCAATATGAGAGTTTTCACATCCAAATCGGAGAAAGGGTTTAGGAATCATAGCTCTGTAATGCATAGCCTCCTCTTTTTCAAGGGACCAAAAGTAATTGGACAAGGGACTCTAAGGGCTGCAATTAACTCTGAAGGCGTCCCCCTCGTTAACCTGTAATCAATGAAGTAGTTAAAAGGTCTGGGGTTGATTACAGGTGTGTGGTTTTGCATTTGGAAGCTGTTGCTGTGACCAGACAACATGCGGTCTAAGGAACTCTCAATTGAGGTGAAGCAGAACATCCTGAGGCTGAAAAAAAAGAAAAAATCCATCAGAGAGATAGCAGACATGCTTGGAGTAGCAAAATCAACAGTCGGGTACATTCTGAGAAAAAAGGAATTGACTGGTGAGCTTGGGAACTCAAAAAGGCCTGGGCGTCCACGGATGACAACAGTGGTGGATGATCGCCGCATACTTTCTTTGGTGAAGAAGAACCCGTTCACAACATCAACTGAAGTCCAGAACACTCTCAGTGAAGTAGGTGTATCTGTCTCTAAGTCAACAGTAAAGAGAAGACTCCATGAAAGTAAATACAAAGGGTTCACATCTAGATGCAAACCATTCATCAATTCCAAAAATAGACAGGCCAGAGTTAAATTTGCTGAAAAACACCTCATGAAGCCAGCTCAGTTCTGGAAAAGTATTCTATGGACAGATGAGACCAAGATCAACCTGTACCAGAATGATGGGAAGAAAAAAGTTTGGAGAAGAAAGGGAACGGCACATGATCCAAGGCACACCACATCCTCTGTAAAACATGGTGGAGGCAACGTGATGGCATGGGCATGCATGGCTTTCAATGGCACTGGGTCACTTGTGTTTATTGATGACATAACAGCAGACAAGAGTAGCCGGATGAATTCTGAAGTGTACCGGGATATACTTTCAGCCCAGATTCAGCCAAATGCCGCAAAGTTGATCGGACGGCGCTTCATAGTACAGATGGACAATGACCCCAAGCATACAGCCAAAGCTACCCAGGAGTTCATGAGTGCAAAAAAGTGGAACATTCTGCAATGGCCAAGTCAATCACCAGATCTTAACCCAATTGAGCATGCATTTCACTTGCTCAAATCCAGACTTAAGACGGAAAGACCCACAAACAAGCAAGACCTGAAGGCTGCGGCTGTAAAGGCCTGGCAAAGCATTAAGAAGGAGGAAACCCAGCGTTTGGTGATGTCCATGGGTTCCAGACTTAAGGCAGTGATTGCCTCCAAAGGATTCGCAACAAAATATTGAAAATAAAAATATTTTGTTTGGGTTTGGTTTATTTGTCCAATTACTTTTGACCTCCTAAAATGTGGAGTGTTTGTAAAGAAATGTGTACAATTCCTACAATTTCTATCAGATATTTTTGTTCAAACCTTCAAATTAAACGTTACAATCTGCACTTGAATTCTGTTGTAGAGATTTCATTTCAAATCCAATGTGGTGGCATGCAGAGCCCAACTCGCGAAAATTGTGTCACTGTCCAAATATTTCTGGACCTAACTGTATATAACAAATACATATCTGTCATTTTAGATCAAAGAATATATGGTGGTATCCCTACATAATTTCTCTCTACAGATACAGATAGAGGATTAATTTACCACCATAGCTTAGTTTATAAACATACACTGGAGGTCATACACATCATATTCATATATATATAACAGATACATATTAGTCACTTGATGCAAAATATGATAGCATTTCTATATGATTTCTCTTTATGCAGGCGTGTAGAGGGTATATTTTCCACCATAGGATGGTTCACAGATCACCGGTAAATGGAATGCCAACTTGAGGTAGATATATGGTAATATTTAGCACTGTAAATTAGGACAAACATAAAATTAAAATAAAAATACTGGAGAAAGGCAAAAAACAATATAGAGAAAAAACACTAAAAACATCAAATATACTTGAACACTCATGGTGGAAAGAGCATGGGGAGTTACAAAAATGGGGCAAAGCTCAATTTCACATTGAGTCCCTTGGGTTGGACCGAGTCAACAGCCACAATCCAACGGTACTCAAGTTGTGCCAATCATTTTTTCACATCACTGCCTCTAATGCCGCAATGAAGCCAATGAATTCCCCGCACTGTCAAACATCTTGCATCACAATTATGATAGTTCTTGAAATGGCGGGGGATTGTTTTTAAAGTTGTGATATCAGTGACATCCCTAGCTGTCATGATGTCCAGGACGTGCTCACGTACACGTACACGTAGCTCTCTTAATGTCAAACTCACATCTATCAGACGGCATGAGCACTGGGCATAATAAATAACAAAAGACAAGCTACAAGAAATATACTTCATTATCTTAAAATTTCTTGTGCCATCAGATGATTCAAAGCTCAATGCCCGTATGATGCTTTTGCACCCGAGACAATACCCAGATGGATAGCAACCCCATGGTTGTTTCCCTACTCCAAAAATATTAGGCATCCTAGGAATATAGTGGCTGTTTACCAAATATCTTTTAAGTTCTTTCCACGGCGGACAGTCATCAATGAGGACACAGGGATGTGGTCAGCAATGCCTGGTTCAGTTTTCAAAATAGACCAGTGGCGAGCCATAATATCACGCATGTTTCGCCATTGGTGGTTATATGTGGATATGAACCTTGTCACTGGTTCCTGTTGAACCTTTGTTGTATTAGGGTTCAGTAGGTCAGAACGAGGCACCTGATTTGCCCGATTATGTCCCCTCTTAATCGATCTCTTGCTATATCCTCTGTTAATAAAGAGGCTTGTAAGATCTTTAGATTGGCTATCAAAAGCCATGTCTGAGGAACATATCTAACGCATTCTTAAAAATTGTCCCATAGGGACCGCACAAATTGTAGCTGATGTATGTGCTGATGATGCATGTAGGAGTGTGTTGGTAGATGTCTCCTTCCTATATACATCAGTAAAAATGGTACCATCATCATGTACAGAAATATTAATGTCCAGAAAATCAATTTGTTCAGTGCTATATTTGTAGGTTAATTTGATGTTATAATTCTTCTTCTTCAACTCAGACATGAAATCCTGAAGCTCCAAAATGGACCCCTGCCGTATTATTAATAGGTCATCAATGTACCTAAACCATCCGGATACTGGGAAAGCGGCTTGTGCGCCCTCCTGAAATATTTCCCATAATCCAAGAAATAAATTTGCATACGAGGGCGCACATGCCGCCCCTATTGCGGTCCCCCGCTCCTATCAGAGAGACTTTACTCACACACAGAGAACGGAGTGATCCAAAAAGTCTGAACTGGGGTCATGTGACTCAGAAGAGGATCATAGAGGTGCAGGACATCGGAGAAGGTGCTATGTGAATATATTAAGACTGACATTACAGTACACTAACAGTTACACAGAATATGGATGGGAGTTAAGTGTAGACATTTTTAACCTCTTCACCCCCCCAGCCTTTTTTTTCTTTCATGACCAAGCCATTTTTTTTTTCAATTTTGACCAGTGTTACTTTATGAGGTTATAACTCTAGAACACTTCAGCGGATCCTGGTGATTCTGAGAATTTTTTTGTGTGACATATTATACTTCATGCTAGTGGTAAATTTAGTTCTGAAAATGTCAGAAATTTGTCAAAAATGTTGAACATTTCTCAGTTTTCAAATTCTTAATTTCTATGCTCTAAAACCGGAGCATATATATCACACAAAAGAATTAATAAATTACATTTCCCACATGTCTACTTTACATCAACAAAATTTTTGAAACTTAATTTTTTTTGTTGGGAAGTTAGAAGGGTACAAAATTCATCAGCAATTTCTCATTTTTCCAATAAAATTTACAAAACCAATTTTTTATGGACTACATCACATTTGACGTTACTTTGAGAGGCCTATGTGACAGAAAATACCCAAAAGTTACACCATTCTAAAAACTGCACCCTTCAAGCTGCGCAAAACCACATCCAGAAAGTTTATTAACCCTTTAGGTGATTCACAGAAACTAAAGCAATGTTGAAGGGAAAAAAGGAAAATGTAACTTTTTCCCACAAAAATGTTTCTTTAGCCATAAAAGTTTGCATTTTCACAACGGTAACAATAGAAAATTCACCATTTACTTTTCTACTGAGTACACCAATCCCCATATATAGTAGAAATCTACTGTTTGGGCTCATGTCTAAACTCTGCAGGGTAATCAATACAGAGGAGGATAATTTTATATTACAGGGAGATTTATGTAAATTGGAGGATTGGGCTGAGAAGTGGCAATTGAAGTTTAATGTAGATAAATGTAAGGTCATGCACTTGGGTAGAGGAAATAACATTTATGATTATGTACTTAATTGTAGAACACTGGGTAAAACAGACACAGAAAAAGACTTGGGTGTATGGGTGGATGGTAAACTTCACTTTAGTGGACAGTGTCAGGCAGCTGCTGCCAGGGCTAATAAAATAATGGGATGTATTAAAAGAGGTATAAGTGTTCATGAAAAAAATATAGTTCTACCTCTGTACAAGTCACTAGTGCGACCGCACTTAGAATACTGTGTACAATTCTGGTCACCGATATATAAGAAGGACATAGCTGAACTGGAGAGGGTGCAAAGAAGAGCGACCAAGATTATTAGAGGAATGGGTGGGCTGCAATACGAAGACAGGTTATTAAACTTGGGGTTATTTAGTCTGGAAAAACGAAGGCTTAGGGGAGATCTAATCACAATGTATAAATATATGAGGGGACAGTACAGAGACCTTTCCAAAGATCTATTTACACCTAGGCCTGCGACTGGAACACGGGGGCATCCGCTACGTCTTGAGGAAAGAAGGTTTAATCATAATCACAGACGAGGATTCTTTACTGTACGAGCAGTGAGACTATGGAACTCTCTGCCGCATGATGTTGTAATGAGTGATTCACTACTAACATTTAAGCAGAGCCTGGATGCCTTTCTTGAAAAATTTAATATAACCAGTTATGTATATTAGATTTTATGACAGGGTATTGATCCAGGGAACTAGTCTGATTGCCGTATGTGGAGTCAGGAAGGAAATTTTTTCCCCATTGGAACTTGTTTGCCACATTGGGGTTTTTTGCCTTCCTCTGGATCAACATGTTAGGCTACGGGTTGAACTAGATGGACTTAGAGTCTCCCTTCAACCTTAAAAACTATGATACTATGATACTATGTCAGGGTATTGAAGGGAAGAAGCATCATTTGAATGTCAGAGTAAAAAATTGTCTGGAATAGATAGTCAGCACCATATCTCGTTTCGAGAGCCCCTTAGGTGCCTAAATAATGGAGCTCCCCCACAAGTGACCCCATTTTGAAAGTAGACCCCTCAAGGAATGTATCTATTTTGAATCCCCAGGTGCTTCACAAAATTTTATAAAGTTGAGCCTTGAAAATAAAAAATACATTTTTACCACAAAATTTTACTTCAACCAGATAGTTTTATTCACAAGGGTAACAGGAGAAAATACACCTCAGAATTTGTTGTGCATTTCTCCTGAGTACACCGATACCTCATATGTGGTGGAAATCAACTGTTTGGGCACACGTCAGGGCTCGAAAGGGAAAGAGTGCTATTTATCTTTTTGAATGCTAAAATAGCTGCAATCGTTAGTGGACACTTTGTCTCATTTGAAGAATATTTAGATATTTAGTGAGCACCATGAAGCCTCAGGTGCATCACAGAAATTTATAATGGTGAGCAAATGAACGCTACAGGTGTGTCACAAAATGTTATACAATTGGGCGGTGAACAAAAAATAATTACATTTTTACCGCTAAAATTTTGTTTTAACCCCATATTTTCAATTTTCAAAAGGGGAATAGGTAAAAAAGCCTCATAATATGTTACATAATTTCTGAATGTGGCAATACCCCACATGTGACTGTAGAGTACTGTTTGGCCGTACCATAGGACTTGGAAGGGAAGGAGCACCATTTGATTTTTGGAGCACAGATTTTCCTAGAATAGTAACTGGACACCATTTGCAGAGCCCTTAAGTGCCAGAACAGAAGAAATCCCCTCAAGTGACCATATTTTGGAAATTACACCACTCTGTGAATTTGTCTGCTGGTGAAATGATGGTTTACTCTCTGAAAAAACACCTGTGGTGTCAAACGCAGTGAATGTTGCAGAATTAAAAATTACAAATAATTTCTTGTTGTGCCCAGTACATTGTAGTGTTCATGCATTGTGCCCTGCTCATGCTACTTGAAACCTACACCCCATAAACTAAGTGGGCTCTCCTCACTACAATAATGATAAACATATGGATGCTTACTGTGCTTTAGGCACGTTGTGGGTCTCAAAAGTGATTTGGATTTGGGAGCTCTGATTATTCTGGATTTCTTTTTTGAGCGAAGGGGGTGCTATAGCATTTTTCCAGAGCTTTGTGCTACCAGGGATGTGGAAGCCACTTATATCTTCGATAACAGATGATGGACTTGAGTGGTGACTTGTGTTTTTATGGGTTGAGTTGAATGTTATTTGGTGGCTTTCTTATGCATCATCTTTAGAAGAGGCTTCCTTCTGGGATGACAGCCATGCAAACTAATTTCATGCAGTATGCGGTGTATGGTCTGAGCACTGACAGAAGGATCCCCCACCCCTCCCTTTAACCTCTTCAGTAATGCTGGCAGAACTCATATGTCTATTTTGAAATGACAACCTCTGGATCTGACGCTGAGCTTGTGAACGCAACTTCTTTGCTTTACCATGGCGAGGCCTGTTCTGTGTGGATCCTGTCTTGTTAATCCACTGTATGATCTGGCCACAGTGCTGTAGCTCAGTCTCAGGATGTTGGCAATCTTCTTATACCCTAGGACATCTTTATGAAGAACAACATCTTTTTTCAGATCCTTAGCGAATTCTTTGTCATAAAGAGCCATGTTTAACTTCCAGTCACCAGTATGAGAGAGTGTGTGCGAGAGATAACACCAAATGTAACACACCTGCTCCCCATTCACGCCTGAGACCTTCAAACATTTATGAGTCACATGACACTGAGGAGGGAAAATGGCTAATTGAGCACGATTTGGCCATTATCACTTAGGATTGAGTGTTGAGTTATTTAGAGGGCCACCAAATTTATACTGTTATACAAGCTGTATATCAATGTGTCATATATCATATCTTTAGTGTTGTTCCATAAATAGATATAGTAAAATATTTACAAAAATGTGAGGGGTGTACTCACTTTTGTGATATACTGTATGTTGATCAGCATGACTAATGTTCATGACGTTTTGACTTATTATTCTAGTGATAAAAAAAACAGCTTATTTTTAAGCCTATTGCCGTATGTCTACAGAAAGCTGCAAAAATTATGCAGGATTTGAGAGTTTCAAACACAGATGGTGTCTAAACAGTACCAGGGGATTAAAGGTTAATGGAAAATCAAGTAAGCATTTATTTTTTGTTGAGATGAAGATTTACAAACGGAAGGATGGAATACAAGAACACAATGAGAATGCGATGTTCAGTGATGGGCATTTTCCACGCTCGGTATCTGATCTTCTTCCTGTCGGTTTGGATGAAACTGCAGAACATGTTATCGTGTATACTTAGTCTGCCTTGCGTTAGCTACAGATTAGATATTAAGTATAATTTGTGTAAAAACTACTTTGGTTTATGTTCAATGTATTCTCTCTGTAAAATTAAAGGAAACCTGCCACCAGGTTTTCTTATATAAAGTGGGTCACCAGCAGGAATCATTTGAATGCTGTATATGAGAGCCCATGCCAATCTGTATAACATTAAAAAGACCATTTATTATACTCACCTATGGGTTAATCCGTTCCATGGGCATCACTGGTCTTGATACAGGGCCTCCTCTCTTCTTGCTTCATCTGGATAATGCGTCCATTCTTGGCAAACTATTGGAGTAGTTTAATGGACACCATGGGATCATATGGGGCCACAAGTGAGACACCCAATTTGGTGACTATGACCCATTCCCATCATTTGTTAACTTTGTAAAGTCTATTCTGGAATCTAGCTAAATGGGGTGAATGGGGTCTGTATATATATGTAGCACCCAGGGGGCAGGGGGTTATCAGGCACGGGATCTCGTACCTGAGTTACTCGTCACCGGGCTGGTGTGATGATCTGGGATGTCGCGGTGGCCTGCCTGGCTTCGTGTCCTGAGGTGTACACCAATAAGGAGGGAAGATGATGGGGGTAGTAGTAGTATAAATGTCGTAACACCACCTGTGCTACACGGCCAGAGATTAGCCGCCGCTGCTGTTGCTGTCCTCTGGGGCAGATGGTAATAACAGCAGAGATGGTGTCGCTCCTCACAGGTGGCGCGGTCCCCGGGGAGGATGATGAGGGGAGTTGTGATGGCAATGGCCTTTGACACCAAGGCGCGAGGTGGCGGCGCCGGTAATAAGAGTCCGAGTCAGATGCTGCGGTTCCAGGTGTCTTTACTCACTCTTTGAGCCGCTCATCCGGGTAGTACCGATCACTTGCTGTTATGGGCCCCGTCAAACCCGAATTCCTTTGAAGGTCAGTCCGGTTTGATGCTCGGTGGACCCCTTCCTCCTAGAACCCTGTGTGTTGGATCCCCGTGGCTTAAAGCTTCTTGGGGACCCCAGTCGGTCTTGAGTAGTACTCTTGTCCCTATTTGCGGGTACTGCGGCTCGGCAATGGGGCCTGGTGCTGTACAAAGCCCCGGATCCTATCTAGCACTATGCTTTCGGGCTCTTTTTGGCCAGGGAAGCTTGAAACCTCCTCGTCCCGGCAGATTCTGGCAAACTAACTTGAAGTGTGATCACCGTTAGGGTTCTGCACACTGCGTAGCAATGGTTGCAAGAGAGCGACTAAGCTCACAACTCAGCAACTGCAAGAACAACTCCTTTGTCCCTCTGGAGCACTGGTAAGAAACGTCTGCTCTCTTCCTCTCCTGCTGGTGAACTCCTATCTGTTGTGTTGGCTCCTGATTTCCCCCTGGTGGCTGCTCCTTCCCCGGGTCCCTGTCACTAGTGGGTGGTGCCCCCCATGTTTGAGGGCTACAGTGAGACCCTACCCTAGCCCGGTCGCCATTGGAGAGGGCAACCTGGTTCCTGCGTAATGTATTTGAGTGTGTAAGTGGTGAAACCGGTACCGACCTCCTCCGGATCTGGGTTAAGCACTACACCTTAAATCAGGTGCAGTACTCTGTGGCGACTGAAGCCTCAGGGGTGCCACATTTCCCCCACAGCAAATGGCAGCTCTAAATAAAGTTAGTACACCACAATTTTCAATATGCAGATAACAAATAATCTTCCTTTTATGGGAGGCACCATCAATAAACCTTACAACAGGTTAATTCTGTACAGGTCAAAGTATCAAAACCCTATCAAAACATTTTCAAGGCATTAGCAGCATGCAATTTCAGAAACTATTGTCATTACTGCAAATATCAGGTATATAAAACATTCTTGTCAGCAATATAAAACTTTTCATAAATTACACATGTAAAACGTCCTCACTGTAACACGATAAAGAATGAAAGCCACTAGAGTCCTTTTGTGCCACTGGTCAGTGCACCGCTCCCAGTTATCAGACATTCCTGGAAATAAGTAAACTTGTAAGCCACCCTAATTCTGGTAGGATGCACAACTGGTGAAACTATATACAATGAGTTTCAACCACCATCAGTCCTGTGGCCCGCTTGTCCATTATAAATGCAAAAATCAGCCACAAAAAAATCAACAGATATATACAATCGGAAAAATCAACCAAACATCTTTACTTGGGATTGGGGAACTCCTGACCGGCCGGTCACAGGCAGCTCTCTCCCAAAGTCTGGGTGCACTTATCTTGCTTAAAGGGTGTCCTTGGTGACTGATGGGAAGCAGGGACTGGTTCTGGATATTCCTCTGGTTGGGATACTGGCTCTGCAGTTGCCTTCTCCCGTTGACTCAGTTCCACGTCATACCAGCCCCGCTCTCTCTTCTGCCGGATGTAAGTCACCTGATCACCGGGGTAAAGATTGCGTTCAGGGTGTCCCTTGCGGAGGCGGGAAGCCACATCCCGGTGGGACACGAAGACTTCCTTACCAAGCCCCTGCTCCGAAATGAAGCCCCACCCACTCTCTAAGTCATACCAGGGACCACTCCGACCCGCAGTGGGCCCCAGGCTGTGGAGTTGGCTTTCTGTTGCCGCTGTTTTGCAGCCAGATTGCGGGCCTCTGTCTCCACCAGCTGGTCTTGGCACACCTGCTCCTCATCAGCCAGCTGGGAGATGGTAGCTTGACAGTTGGCCCACTCTCGATCCACCTCACTGATGGGCACAGGGGAGAGAGTTTCCAGCTCAGCAGGGCAGTCCCCCCAAGCCATACCTGGGGAAGCGCCATCCAGAGTCTCCGCTTCTGGCTCCGGGTCAAAGGCGGCCTGGTCGCAATCTGCCCATGTTGCAGCAGCCGGGTCCTCAGCTACCGGGTCTCCGGCAGCCGGGTCTTCAACTGCTTGTGTGGGGGGTTCTGGACAGGGGTTGTGGCGGGGGTTGTGGACAGCCTGGTGGGTCCTGGAGGATGTTGGAGGATGTTGCCGATGGCAGGGGCGACCAGGCTCTCTGCAGCCTCCGCTACAGGTTCTTCCTCCTCCAAGATTGACGGCTCCTGTTCTTCATGGGCCTGCATAGCTCCCACGGCTCCCATCAATGACGCCTCCCAGTCATGAATGGCATCCATCTGGACTTTCCACAGCATTCGGCTCACCTGAACCACCTCTGCCTCCATCTCTTGGGCACTCCAGAATAGGGGCCGCATATAGAGATTTGGTGTCTGTATGGATGGGTGGTCTAGGGGTTGGACTGGGGGCTGTGTAGATAGGATGTCTAAACTGGGGTCTAGGTCTGGGTAGATGGGAGATGAGGAGCATCCTCCGGAGTCTGTATAAATGGAAGGTCTGATCTGAAGTATTTATAGATGGGGTTCATTGAGATGGCAGGTATGATCTGGTGTCTGTAAAGATGGGGGGGGGTCTATTAAAACACCACCGCAGCTGGGGGGTTTTTAGCGCCTTGGATGGTACTTTAAATCTAAGCCCCTTGCCCACATTCTTATACTATTTCTCCAATAGCATTTTAGAAATTAACAGAGTATTGAGTTCAAGTAAAATTTCCTGAAATTTGCGGTTTGATGCAAATTCAAACATTTTGAGATTCAATTCGCAGTACGCAAAAAAAAATAAATCTTGCCCTGCACCATTTTCTACCCTGCTGAATTATAAGAGATCAGATAAACCTCATTTTGCATTGCTGTGCAGGCTTCCTCATAATGACCCCTGGCAATGACATCTAGCAGATTGTCATATCATCTAAAGTGATGGTCAGTACCTGGGCCATCAAAAATCAGTGGTTCCAGTGGAGCACAGTTTATATGGTAGAATCATTTTCTATCTCTGGAGTCACAGGGTAAGTGTCTCTCTTCTGTAGAGTGTGAGCTCTTATGGTTAGTGAGGTCCTGTCTATCCTTTAGCGCAGTGGTCCCCAACCTTTCTGACCTTGAGAGCCACATTCAGCTCTGAGAGAGGGTCGCAAGCCACATTTAGCTCCCACCCAGTAGTGACACCCAGAGCCCCATTACCGGTATAATGACAGCCAAATCACCACACTGACACTACATCCGTTCAGATTTTCTCTTCTGTGTGGGTCTACTCACAAATGTCACCATCTGGAGACCAGCTTTTCACAGCTGCTTTCAAAACCTGGTGCAAATGCACCTTGCTGGGAGGCCACCATGATCCACACATCATGGGCCCGCGAGCCACATGTGGCTCCTGAGCCACAGGTTGGAGACCCCAGCTTTAAAGTGTAAACCCTTGTGTCCCATGAGGTCCTCTCTATCTCACGCCTCTAAAGTGTAAGCTCTTATGATCAGTGGAGTAATCTCTTCTGTATTGTGTAAGCTCTTATGGGTGCTTTACACGCTGCGACATTGGTAACGATATATCTTCAGGGTCATGGTGTTTGTGACGCACATCCGGCGTCGTTAGCAACATCGCAGCGTGTGACAGCTAGGAGCGACGATCAACGATCGCAAAAACGGCAAACATTGTTGATCGTTGACACGCCGCTACTAAACATAATGTCATTGGTGTTTCATTCCGCAGGTTGTTCGTTGTTCCTGCGGCACCACACATCGCTGTGTGTGACACCGTAGGAACGACGAACATCATCCTACCTGCGTCCACCGGAAAGGAGGAAGGAAGGAGGTGGGCGGCATGTTCCGGCCGCTCGTCTCCTCCCCTCCTCTTCTATTGGGCGGCCGTTTTGTGACGCCGCTGTGGCGTCGCTTCGACGCCGAACGCACCTCCCCCTTGAAGAACGGATTGTTCGGCGGTCACAGCGACGTCACTGAACAGGTATGTGCGTGTGACGCAGCGATCACCACATGTAGCACGAACGACGGGGGCGGGTGCTTTCGCTCGCGACATCGCTAGCAATCGCTAGCGATGTCGCAACGTGTAAAGCACCCTTTATAGACAGTGAGGTTCTCTCTCACGCTTGTAAAGTGTAGGCTACAATGATCCATCTTTAGATTGTACATTCTTATGGTGAGTGGGGTCCTCTCTCTTACCTGTAAATTGTAAGTTTTTATGGAAAGCGGGATCCTTTCTTTCTAGCCGGTAAAGAGTAAGCTCTTAATGTCAATGAAGTCCTTTCTCTCTCTCCTCTCCCCATGTATATTTTATGAGCAATTACAAGTTTCCTAGAATTTAAATTTGTGCAAATTTATTCAACGTGAATCAAACTTTTTGGTAAAATTCGGTGAAGTTGGCAAACTCGAATTTCAAAAGATCCACTCATCCTTATTACCTTTCTTTGGGAGGTCTGTATTGGTTTTGGGGTGTAATGAAGTTGTCATATGTACTATTTTTTATTGATATGGCATACGATGGGGGCTTTACTTAGATAAATGTGCATGGTGTAGGACCACAAACTACCATGAAGTACCCTGAATTATCTACAGTTAGGTCCAGAAATATTTGGACAGTGACACAATTTTCGCGAGTTGGGCTCTGCATGCCACCACATTGGATTTGAAATGAAACCTCTACAACAGAATTCAAGTGCAGATTGTAACGTTTAATTTGAAGGTTTGAACAAAAATATCTGATAGAAATTGTAGGAATTGTACACATTTCTTTACAAACACTCCACATTTTAGGAGGTCAAAAGTAATTGGACAAATAAACCAAACCCAAACAAAATATTTTTATTTTCAATATTTTGTTGCGAATCCTTTGGAGGCAATCACTGCCTTAAGTCTGAAACCCATGGACATCACCAAACGCTGGGTTTCCTCCTTCTTAATGCTTTGCCAGGCCTTTACAGCCGCAGCCTTCAGGTCTTGCTTGTTTGTGGGTCTTTCCGTCTTAAGTCTGGATTTGAGCAAGTGAAATGCATGCTTAATTGGGTTAAGATCTGGTGATTGACTTGGCCATTGCAGAATTTTCCACTTTTTTGCACTCATGAACTCCTGGGTAGCTTTGGCTGTATGCTTGGGGTCATTGTCCATCTGTACTATGAAGCGCCGTCCGATCAACTTTGCGGCATTTGGCTGAATCTGGGCTGAAAGTATATCCCGGTACACTTCAGAATTCATCCGGCTACTCTTGTCTGCTGTTATGTCATCAATAAACACAAGTGACCCAGTGCCATTGA
The DNA here is from genome assembly GCF_048569485.1 of Anomaloglossus baeobatrachus. NCBI lineage: Eukaryota > Metazoa > Chordata > Amphibia > Anura > Aromobatidae > Anomaloglossus > Anomaloglossus baeobatrachus. The sequence goes on from NC_134356.1 coordinate 199,829,672, forward strand.
AAGCCATGCATGCCCATGCCATCACGTTGCCTCCACCATGTTTTACAGAGGATGTGGTGTGCCTTGGATCATGTGCCGTTCCCTTTCTTCTCCAAACTTTTTTCTTCCCATCATTCTGGTACAGGTTGATCTTTGTCTCATCTGTCCATATAATACTTTTCCAGAACTGAGCTGGCTTCATGAGGTGTTTTTCAGCAAATTTAACTCTGGCCTGTCTATTTTTGGAATTGATGAATGGTTTGCATCTAGATGTGAACCCTTTGTATTTACTTTCATGGAGTCTTCTCTTTACTGTTGACTTAGAGACAGATACACCTACTTCACTGAGAGTGTCCTGGACTTCAGTTGATGTTGTGAACGGGTTCTTCTTCACCAAAGAAAGTATGCGGCGATCATCCACCACTGTTGTCATCCGTGGACGCCCAGGCCTTTTTGAGTTCCCAAGCTCACCAGTCAATTCCTTTTTTCTCAGAATGTACCCGACTGTTGATTTTGCTACTCCAAGCATGTATGCTATCTCTCTGATGGATTTTTTCTTTTTTTTCAGCCTCAGGATGTTCTGCTTCACCTCAATTGAGAGTTCCTTAGACCGCATGTTGTCTGGTCACAGCAACAGCTTCCAAATGCAAAACCACACACCTGTAATCAACCCCCGTCCTTTTAACTACTTCATTGATTACAGGTTAACGAGGGAGACGCCTTCAGAGTTAATTGCAGCCCTTAGAGTCCCTTGTCCAATTACTTTTGGTCCCTTGAAAAAGAGGAGGCTATGTATTACAGAGCTATGATTCCTAAACCCTTTCTCCGATTTGGATGGGAAAACTCTCATATTGCAGCTGGGAGTGTGCACTTTCAGCCCATATTATATATATAATTGTATTTCTGAACATGTTTTTGTAAACAGCTAAAATAACAAAACTTGTGTCACTGTCCAAATATTTCTGGACCTAACTGTATGTATCATCTAGTTTATCTATGTATATATACTAAATGTAATTCAGAATGTGCTGGGAATTATAAAACAGAAATCTTGTTCCTACTGCTATATCTGCTAAAAGTTTCCACAGTGCTACGATCAAGTCAACTACCACTGTGACGACATGCTGGTGAAAAGTCACACATGACCGATCTTGGACATTGTGGTTACTAATAAGATGTTTATCAAGCTATTAATAAAATGATGTGCTTTTAACGGATATTTCGAAGCCCTAGGATACATACTTATTTAATATATTAACACTTTCACGTGTAGAAGGTTAGTGTCTTTAGATATATTTTACGCCTTACAACAGTTGACAATGGTAATGCGGAAATATTAAGACGTAGAAGATTCACATGTAACATGGTTTGGTAATATTGATGGCCAATCTCGATTCTTTCTGTATAACTGGCTCGTTTTCAGTCTACTGGGGAAAGAGTTAAAGTCTCTGTATTATTGTTGTGGTGAGTGTCTGGCTAGAGCTGCAATGTCTCCTTGGCTAATTGAATCAGACAATTCATTTGAAGTAGGATGCAGACTGTGGCTGGGTTTTTGTGTCACCCAGGAAACTGGATCTGCCAAATGATCAAACATTCGGTTTTGTCTAATTAGTCAGTATGTTGTCTATTAGATTCTCCTCTGGGGGCTGGTAACAGAACCAGGATTATCACATCTCCACTTACAAACCTGGGGTTGCCGATAGACAAAACATGTTATTGACACGTGTCTAGTGTTTATTTTTTTTCTTTCTAAAATTAGCAATTTAATCTGCAGCCTGAGATATAGAATGAACAGCAGGATCTTGCTACTCACTGTCATCCGCAGGCCCTTTAGTCTGTAGGAACAATTATTTTACTCTCTAGAAGTACTTTCATTCTCATCATCATCTATCCCTAAATGATTCACTACGGAAATTGTGTTCTTATTACTTTATTTCCTAATTGTGGCCTACAAGGAGCACTTCCAGTATAGAAGTTTGTTCTTAAAGGTAACCTGTCACCAGATTTGGTGACTATACGCTGCGGCCAGCACCAGTGGGCTCTTACATACAGCATTCTAACATTCTGTGTATAAGAGCCCAGACCGCTGTGTAGAACAAAAAAAATCTGTGTAGAACGAAAAAAAATCACTTTATAATATTCACCTAGGGGCTGTGCAGACTGGTCGTATGGGTGTCTCCGTTCTCCGGTATCGGCGCCTCCTCTTATGGCCATCTTTGTCCTCCTTCTTCTGAAACCTGGGTGCATGACGTGTCCTATGTCATCCACACAAGTCGACACTGGGGTCCTGAGCAGAGCAAATTATAGTACGCCTGCGTGGGACCTCAATGCCGGCGAGTGTGGATGACATAGGATGGGTCATGCACCCAGGCTTCAGAAGAAGGAGGACAAAGATGGCCGAAAGATGAGAATGGAGGCACCCATCCAACCAGTCTGCACTGCACCGCCCCTCAGGTGAGTATTATAGTGTGATTTTTACATTCTACACAGCTGCCTGGGCTCTTATATACAGAATTTAAGAATGTCGTATATAAGAACCCACTGGTGGTGGCTTATAGTCGCCAAATCTGGTGACAGGTTCCCGTTAATGTGGTCAGTGGACTAACATATCTCCCAACTGTCCTGTATCCAGTCAGACACTCCTGAATTTGGGGAGCTATCCTGGGAGGTTGGGGGTATCTATTTGTGTGTGGTCATCTCAAGTAATCTACAGCAGGGGTCGTGCTCGTGATGTTCTATAATCCGCCTGATAGTGGATGAGATTTGTGTAATGGAGGGGCTTCCCCAAGTATACAGACGCAAAGTTCACCAATAAAAAGGGAATATAACAGTGGGAGATAAATTGCTCAGTTAATTCCCAATAATGAAGAAGCATGTTTAATAGGGATGAGCGAATGTATTCGCCACTATTCGGTATCCGACTGATAATGGGGTATTCGAGGTATTTGCTATCCAACGGCTAATATGGTATTCGCTCCGGTACTTTCATTTTCGTTTATGGACTTCCTGTTGCCTTTTTCCAGCCAATGAACACATTTGACATTGCTTGCCCTCACAGTAACGCCGCAGCCATCTTTGTTGTGGTGTTACTGTGATTGGCTTGGCCGCACAGCGTCATAGGGGCTATATAAGGCTGATGCCATTTTGTGTGCACGCACTCATTCCAGAGCTGCCGGTGTGGCGAGACTGTACTGTGTGCGGTACAGCGTTTTTCCAGCTAACTAATATTAGTCCTTCTAAGGGCTGAAGCTATTTAGCATTACCTCTTAGCGACTGGTTAAGGCATAGAAACAGGTATAGGGACAGTGCAATTTGTTCTATGAGATAGTGTTCCTGCTGCAGAATCCAAAATAGTCCTTTTAAAGGCTGAAGACAGTGTCCACTATGTGATAGCAGCTGTGAAAATCATAGAACTGCTGCAAAAAAAATAAATAAATAAAATCCTCTTCTTAGTGCTGCATACGATTTGTTCCTGCAGTGTGTGATATAGGGACAGCTAGGAACAGGTTACTCATAGGCAGGGAGAGATTTAAAGCTGCCCTGACATCTGCTACTAATAATAATCTCAGCACTGCTACATCTCTTGTGTCTGTTATACTAGCAATAGGTATTACAACTTGCAAAAAAAGTCCCAAAATTGTAAATAAAAGGTTCAGGTGTATTGTAGTGGCTGTCAGCTACCATCTCAATTCACAGTCTGAGTGTTACCTAATTTTTATTAATACTTGGTGTCAGGGTCAGTAATTGTGCCTCAAGTCCAGTACCTTTCTACCACTACCAGCCACCTAGCATATTTTAGGGGGGCTTCATATCTTACAGCACCTACATAGTGGCTTTCTGCAACTAGCACACAGTCTCAGTGTTACCCAATTTTTATTAATACTTGCTGTCAGGGTCAGTAATTGTGCCTCAAGGCCAGTACCTTCCTAGCAACAAGCTTGCATATTTTGGGGCCTTCATATCTTACAGCACCTACATAGTGGCTTTCTGCAACTGTGGTGCCCTGGACAAGCCAGGACGTCACAGGTACTGCAACAACACAACCCACACCCCGGTTAGGAACAACTAAGTCAGACACAAATCCTTGTTGCCTCCCTCCAGGGGCTGATGTCCACACCAGGTGGGGCGGAGCCAGGCAGTTGACTCCACCCACCGAGGAGTACACAGTCCTGGAGGCGGGAAAAAGGAAGAGTAGAGTGGAGTTGAGAGAGGAAGGAGGGAAGAGGTAGTAGAGGAGCAGACTGACCGTGTCCGGGTACGTGGCCCGGGCACCGGAGAGCAAGGTTGGCAGACGGTGGTGACTGTCTGCAGGAGAGGCCGATTGACGCACAACCGTAAGGACCGTGGACGGGCGGTGGCCCTCCGGTACCGGATCGGGGAGCGAAGAGAAGCCAGCACCATCCGGCAGGGCCTACGGACCCCGACCAGGCTTGGAGTCGCCGTTAAACCGGTCAAATCCGTCAGCGACGGGAACCTTCGGGGTTTCCCAGCAGTAAAGACCCGACTAAAGGCAACCGCTCAACCGTGAAGGGAAATACAGCTACCGCCACAGCTAGAGTTCCCAGGGCCAGCGCCTGCGGGTAAAAGGGGCTCCTCCGGCAAATATACTGCTGGGGAGCAGGTTACCGGTGGGAAGCCATCGGGGTCGAGAACATAACACCGGTGCAGGGAGAGACAGTTACCGCCAACCTGCCGGGAGTGACCGTCGCAGCCGTCTGTGGGACTTGTCCATCCAGCCGTTTGTTTTACCAGAGACTCCGTGTACGTTACTGGCTGAGTAAGTACCACCCGTGCCGTCTGGCACTGCGCTGCCCCGCGACCCTGCACCTGGCCAAGCCCCGCAATCCACCAAACAGACAACATCTCCGGGCCCCGGGACTACCAAAATCCCCCTACCCATGGAGGGGAGAGAAACATCTCAGCTGCTCCCTGTCATCGCTCCCGGGATCCCCGTACAGAGCAGCGGTGGTGCCCCAACCTCACCACACACCGTGGGTGGCATCACAAACCAACATCCCAAACACCAACAAACCACCCCTTTCACTCACGGGCGAGGAGCGCCGCTCAAGTCCCCGGATCCAGCCCACCGCTCGAGCCACCGAGCAGCAGCAGCAGCAGCGCCGGACCCGAGCGTGGTGAGCGCAGCGCCCCGCCGCCCGCGACAACTTGGCGTCACGAACAGGATCTTACTGTTCTACCGCCTGGTAGAAGTGCGCCTTGTGTCCCGCCGGAGGTGTCCGGCCGAAAATTTTCGGAAGCCGCCATCTTGAGCGCGAAAAGTCCCCGCTGGAGCATTTTCCCAAGCAGTGGAGGCGCGAAAGCCGAAGCTCCGCCCCTAAAGAGGAGGTGCCGGAAAGAAACCAAGGGGGGACGGAAACAAGATGTCTGCGGCCGACGGAGCCGCAGACGTGCCGGTAGTTGGAAATGGGCCCGGCCGTCCTCTGGCCGCAGGAGCGGGAGGGGCCGCGGCCCCCGTCCTTGCTCGGGTGATGCCGTTCTCCTTGCCCTATGTGCCCGGGGCTACCTGGCTGCCGCAGTACGACGGGAAACCTGATACCTTGCAGGTCTTCAGGAAGAAGCTTAGCCCGCTCTCAGAACTGTACCCCCTGACTGATAAGCATGCCGCGGTGGTGCTGGGGCAGCTAACTGGCGCAGTGGAGCAGGAGACGGAGACCTGGGCCGAGGGGGACCGGTCCTCCATGGCCACTATCTTTGAAAAGTTACAGATTGCCTTTGAAACTCGCACCGGGGCTGAGCTGCGAATGCAGTTTTACCAATGCCGACAGCGACCTACCGACAGTATCAGAGACTATGCCCTGCGTCTGCAAACTTCTCTCCGGACGCTGAAGCGGGTGGATACCATCAATGATGCTGACAGTAACAAAATGCTGGTAGAGCAGTTCGTGCAAGGGATGAGATCCCCGGAGGACCGCAAGCAGCTTCGGCTGTGGGCCTTAGAGCACCCTGATGTGGACTTTGCCGTGTTGAAAGAACGGGCCATTAAGACACTGCAGCCCCTGGCGTCCGAAGTCCCTGGAGCGGCCCCGTGGCCAGCTGAGACGGCTCCCATCGTGGTAGCCGCTTCTCCCCCAACTCCTGCAGCGCCTGCAAATTCTGGCGGAATGATGGAGGAACTGGCTGCCCAAGTCCGTCGTATGGATGGAGACCTTGCCAAGATCCTCGCCGCACTGCAGCCTCCAACGAGGTCCAGGCCCCTGGGGGGGTACAGCTCGCTGACCGCCCAGAAGACGTCCCCTGGATGCAGTGGAGAAGGGCTACTGACCCACGATATGGACCCCCGATCTGTTACAAGTGCAGCAAGCCCGGTCACTACTCCCGACGGTGTCCGTTAAACGAACATCCCCTGGGGCCAAGGGCCAATTCTCAAGAGTAGAACCCAGTGGCCTTCCCGACTGATGGGACCGGTTCATCGGGGCTCGCCCCATCATCCCTCTGGCTGTGGACGGCGTCCCGCTGATGGCGCTCCTGGACACTGGATCTCAGGTAACCACGATGCCATATACACTGTATCAACGGTATTGGGGGGAGGATGAACTTGCCCCTCCAGACAGCAGCATGACATTGATCGCCGCTGATGGCCTCCCCTTGACCCAAGTGGGGTACAAACATGTGGCTATGACTGTGGTGCGGACCGAGCTACAACACCAAGGGGATGGTTGTGATAAGGAATGGCCCCTGCGATCATGATCCAAAGGTGGTGCTAGGAACGAATGTAATGGAGCATTGCATGAGTGAGGTGCTGACCCTACTACAACAGCTGGCCGCCGCCACAATGGGAGGTCGACAGAGGGCGGTGCAGCGAGAGATTCGGGCCTTGATGTACCGGCAGCAAGTGAACTCTGCGGGAGAAGAGATTGGGGGAGTGAGAGTGATGGATGTGGCCCCTTTAACTGTGCCTCCCCGGAGTGAAATGATGATCTGGTGTAGGGCAGCGGTAGGTCCCCAGGGACGTGATTACCCAGCCATGGTAGAGCCCATGCCCTCCGGACACTGGCCCACCGTAATGGCCGCCCGGGGAGTGGTAGACGTTAAGAAGGGGAGAGTATTAAATTGTGGGGAGGAGGAGGTTAGGCTTCCCCGGTACGCCACCCTCGCCAAGCTGCTAACCCTGGATCCCCACACCATCCAAGAGGCAGTTCCCCCGACCTCCTCGCCCTCCGCCAGTTGCCACACGCCCCCTGCACAGTTAGGTGAGTGGTGTCGAGAGCTGCATGTAGGCACTGACAATACCCCCACACATCACAGGGACGGGGTATACCGGGTAGTGCAAGAATACGAGCAAGTTTTCAGCAAACACCCACTAGACTTTGGGCATATTAAAGGGGTCCAGCACTACATACCCACCGGCAGGCACCCCCCTATTAAAGAGAGGTATAAACCTATCCCGCCCGCACATTATCAATGCGCCAAAGACATGTTGAAAAACATGAAAGAGGCGGGGGTTATTCGGGATAGCTGCAGTCCCTGGGCGGCTCCGCTGGTGCTGGTCAAGAAAAAGGATGGCACATTGAGGATGCGTGTGGATTACCGGAAGATCAACCAGATAACGCATAAAGATGCCTATCCTCTGCCCCGTATTGAGGAATCTCTAGCCGCGCTGAGAACTGCTAACTACTTTTCTACCCTTGACCTCACCAGCGGATACTGGCAGGTGGCCGTGGCACCCGAAGACCGTGAAAAGACCGCCTTCGCTACCCCCATGGGGCTCTGTGAGTTCAACAGCATGCCGTTTGGGCTGTGCAACGCCCCTGGAATCTTCCAACGGCTGATGGAATGCTGTCTGGGACATCTGAATTTTGAGACTGTCTTGCTGTACCTGGACGATGTAATTGTGTACTCACAGACGTATGAAGCCCACCTAGAGCACCTAGCTGAGGTATTCGCGTCCCTTGCCAAGTATAGGATGAAACTGAAACCCTCCAAGTGTCACCTGTTGAAGCCCAGGGTACAGTACCTCGGACATGTGGTGGGCGCGGAAGGCGTCGCCCCAGACCCGGAAAAGATCACTGCCATACAGGACTGGCCGAGACCGACTACGGTGAGGGAGATGAGACAGTTCCTGGGCCTGGTGGGCTACTACCGCCGCTTCATCAAAGGGTACACGAAAATGGCTGCCCCCATGCAAGACCTCCTCCTCGTGGGACAGACCAAGGGTGGTAGGCCTACTGGGACTCCGTTGGCATGGGAGGAAAAGCACGAAGAGTACTTCCGCCAACTGAAGGCGGCGTTGACCGGGGAAGAAATCCTAGCGTACCCCGACTACAGCCTCCCGTTCATCCTTTATACCGATGCCAGCAATGTGGTCTTGGGGGCGGTATTGGCCCAGAATCAAGACGGCAGGGAAAGGGTGATCGCTTATGCCAGCCGAAAACTCCGACCTACAGAAAGGAATCCTGAGAATTACAGCTCCTTCAAGCTTGAGCTTCTAGCACTGGTGTGGGCTATCACCGAGCGGTTCCGTCATTACCTAGCATCAGACAAGTTCACCGCTTACACGGACAATAACCCCCTAACCCATCTGGATACAGCCAAGCTGGGTGCATTGGAGCAGCGGTGGGTGGCCAGGCTGGCCAATTACGACTTCACCATCAAATACCGGGCCGGCCGTTCAAATGCTAATGCCGATGCACTCTCCCGGATGCCCCCCCTTCGGAAGAGGGGCTGGATGATGATGACCTCGAAGAGATCGAGTTGCCTGCGTTTCACCGGCCGCCAGTTGAGAAGTTGCGTGTCCATCAACAACAGGTGAACGTGGACCCGCTGCCCAGTAAGGGGTGGCAAGAAGCTCAGGATCAGGCACCCGCTGTCCGTCTGGTCAAGACCTTGGTGGAACAGGGTTCTGCTGGGATGGACCCCGCTGCCCCTGCCGAGGCCCAACGCTTGTGGCGGGAACGAACCCGGCTATACCTGCACCAAGGGAAGCTGTATCGGGAGTTGATCAATCCGAAGACCCACGAGAAGATTCGCCAGCTGGTGATTCCTCAGGCTAACGTGCCCACTGTCCTACAGGCATACCATGACGGTGTCGGACACTTCGGGTGGAAGAAGCTGGAAATGCTGTTAAGGGAGCGGTTCTATTGGAGTGGGATGCGGGAATCTGTGGAGGCCTGGTGCCGAGAATGCGGCCCCTGCGCACTGAGAAGAAGGGATGAGGCCAGCCAGAAGGCCCCGCTACGCCCAATCGTTACGCATCAACCGCTGGAGCTGGTGGCCCTCGACCATGTGAAGCTCACCCTAGCCGAAGTGGGTATACTTATGCCCTGACCATTGTGGACCACTATTCAAGATTTATGGTGGTTGTCCCAGTCAAGGACCTGACCGGCCGTACCGCCGCTAGAGCATTCCAGGCCTATTTCTGTCGGCCGCATAGATACCCAGAGAAGGTGCTTACCGACCAGGGCCTGGCCTTTGAAGCGGAGGTGTTCCAAGAATTCTGCCAGTTGTACGGTTGCAAGAAGATTCAGACCACGCCTTACCACGCCCAAACCAATGGCATGTGCGAAAAGATGAATCACTTGGTCCTGAACCTATGCCAATAATAAAGACACGTTAATCTGACATTTACAAGTGATCTTTTGGCGCAGCATTATCACCCCTCTTTACTCTTCTCTGTTATCTGCCATCGGGTGGCTGCAGCCTGGATCATAGTTTTACACGCAAGTAAAGGAGTTGTGACTTGCACAACTACATCTGGTGAGTATTCACTCCCCCCCTCACCCCATATTATTGGGGTAATACCCTATCTGCGCTCTTATTTCCACAGCTCTATTTATTTGCCCCACATGATACTCAGGGGGAGGAACTAGCTGTGTCCTCTGCCCCACCGCCTACCACCACCAACGTTGGCCCCCGTAGGTCCACACGTCCCAACCTAGGTCGACCCCCGCTTAGGTACAGGGAGACTAACATTTAGGGGTGTGATGTTGTTGAATGTACAAGAATGTAACGGAATGATAAGAAAAGGAATCAAACCGAAGCTTCACCTGATTGCACCGTGATTTGCCGGCAACTAGTCCCCGTAGGGACCTTCTGCAACCGTTGCGTAAGGAACTACTTACGGACAAGCCCGAGAACTTGCAGGGCAACCACAAACTTGTGGCATGTAAATAAAATGTTGGCTTGTTACCGTGACCGCCTCCGAAGAGGCTGATTTGGGAGGATGGGCCTGGAGGAAATGGATGGCCCTGGCCCGCCACTACCGTAACCGGTGGCAATCCTCCGGGGGTTCAGGGGTCCCCATGAACGCGGGTTCCCTGAAAGAGACCATACCCGCTCGGGCAATTTGGTTCTGGACTGGGGCAAGGGGTGCTGCCCAATTCTTAGGGGCAGCATCAGGGCCAGGTTGTTTGGGCGGGGGGAGAGCGGAAGCCGTACGGTTAATAAAAATGTTAGTAACGTTTAAGGAAGTGCCTCTCGTAAGGGAAGTTTTATAAAATGTTTGTGTTTTATATGTTTTCTACTTTTCTACAGAATTAAGAAAATAAAACCGGTGATGGACGAGCAGCCCGTGTGATGGACGGTCTGCGTTTAACCAAGGGGGAATGTGGCGCCCTGGACAAGCCAGGACGTCACAGGTACTGCAACAACACACCCCACACCCCGGTTAGGAACACCTAAGTCAGATACAAATCCTTGTTGTCTCCCTCCAGGGGCTGATGTCCACACCAGGTGGGGCGGAGCCAGGTGGTTGACTCCACCCACCGAGGAGTTCACAGTCCTGGAGGCGGGAAAAAGGAAGAGTAGAGTGGAGTTGAGAGAGGAAGGAGGGAAGAGGTGGTAGAGGAGCAGACTGACCGTGTCCGGGTACGTGGCCCGGGCACCGGAGAGCAAGGTTGGCAGACCGTGGTGACCGTCTGCAGGAGAGGCCGATTGACTCACAACCGTAAGGACCGGGGATGGGCGGTGGCCCGCCGGTACCGGATCGGGGGGCAAAGAGAAGCCAGCACCATCCGGCAGGCCCTACGGACCTTGACCAGGCTTGGAGTCGCCGTTAAACCAGTCAAATCCGTCAGCGACGGGAACCTCCGGGGTTTCCCAGCAGTAAAGACCCGACTAAAGGCAACTGCTCAACCATGAAGGGAAATACAGCTACCGCCACAGCTAGAGTTCCCAGGGCCAGCGCCTGCAGGCAAAAGGGGCTCCTCCGGCAAATATACCGCTGGGGAGCGGGTTACCGGTGGGAAGCCATTGGGGCCGAGAACATAACACCGGTGCAGGGAGAGACAGTTACCGCCAACCTGCCGGGAGTGACCGTCGCAGCCGTCTGTGGGACTCGTCCATCCAGCCATTTGTTTTACCAGAGACTCCGTGTACGTTACTTGCTGAGTAAGTACCACTGTGCCGTCTGGCACTGCGCTGCCCCGCGACCCTGCACCTGGCCAAGCCCCGCGATCCACCAAAAAGACAACATCTCCGGGCCCCGGGACTACCAAAATCCCCCTACCCACGGAGGGGAGAGAAACATCCCAGCTGCTCCCTGTCATCGCTCCCGGGATCCCCATACAGAGCAGCGGTGGTGCCCCAACCTCACCACACACCGTGGGTGGCTTCAGAAACTGACATCCCAAACACCAACAAACCACCTCTTTCACTCACGGGCGAGGAGAGCCGCTCGAGTCCCTGGATCCGGCCCACCGCTCGAGCCACCGAGCAGCAGCGCCGGACCCGAGCGTGGTGAGCGCAGCGCCCCGCCGCCCGCGACACAGCTAACACACAGTTTCAGTGTTACCCATTTTTTATTAATACTTGCTGTCAGGGTCAGTAATTGTGCCTCAAGGCCAGTACCTTGCTACCAGCCACCTAGCATATTTTGGGGGGCTTCATATCTTACAGCACCTACATAGTGGCTTGCTATTATTAAAACACAGTATGAGTGCCAAAAACCAATACTAAAAGAAAAGTGTCAAACCCTGTTTTCATTTGGGGCTCTAAGACATTCACAACATCTTTGTCGACTCCTCCAAGTGGTAGTTTGTCCAATGAAGGTACCTTTTGGTTTTTAGACTTACAGACACAGCTATCGTGAGAAACTATTAACGCAAGTTTAACAACCCAGCATAAGTGTTGTTCCACTGCCTGTAGAAAAGGTCCCGTTACAGTATTCACCCAAACCAAAAAATGGGAAAAAGAGGGGGTAAGGGCCGTGGACGAGGTGGTAGTGATGGTCGCCCAAGCAGTGTGATCGAGCTAAAGAAAAAGGTTCCTGCTTTATCTACCTCTGCCTTCCTATCCCAATTTTCTTCTCCACATGGGAAAGCACTCTTGCGCCCTGAACAGTGCGAACAGGTAACGAGTTGGATAGCAGAAAATGCCTCCAGTTACTTGTCGAGTAGCAAATCCCAAGGGTCCACACAGACAGACTTGAGTAGCCAAGAGTCTGGCCCATCGAATCCTCAGCCTGGTCATCTTTCCTCACAACATCAGTATTGTAAGGAAACATATGACACCACAGCAGGTTACTCTGAGGAACTGTTTACGGGACCCTTTGACCGTTCTTGCCTCTCACCGCGCAACACCACCAACGCAGGTAAGGCTGTGGTGTGCAGTGATGCACAGATCTTTGAGCACGCAAGGTCAGAAGAAAGCCATGTTGTTGGCCGTGACATGCTGGGCAATCAGGTGGAATTGTTGGAGGATGATGAGAACAGTTGGCCTCAGGTCAGCCTGAAACCTCCATTCCCGAAGATATTGACCTTCAGGAATTTGAAGACGACACAGTCGATGATGAGGTGACTGATCCAAAATGGACAGGTGGCATGGATTGCGAGAGCAGCAGTGCAGAGGAGCATGAGCCTATGTGACGCCCTGGCAAAACCAGGTAGTCACAAATAGGCCTCTGCATAACACCTTCCCTCAATAGGAAACACACAGCCAACAATTAAACCCTGGTCACCCCCCTTAGGGACAGATAGACACACCAGTGGGCATGGCCAGGCAGTTGGTGCACGCCCACCCAGTGGTCTAGACAGCCCAGGGCGGAAAAACAAGCAGTTAAGCTCTAGATTAGCTTTGGAGAGGAGTGTGAGTGGAGGTCAGGCCTGTGTGGCAGGCCTGAAGCAAACTGACAGGTACCAGGGCAGGAGCCCTGGTGCCTTGGCTAGGAGGCAGATGGTGGTCTCCGTCAGCAGGAGACGGGAAGATGGCTCGGTGGAACTGAGGTGGAACGGGCCAGGGTTGTAGTACGCTGGTACCGACATGGGGAACTGACCCGGAAACCGTAGAAAAAGGGGGGTACTCGGACCCTGAAGCCAGGAGCCAGAAACAAGTGGAACTGGTTAATTAACCGATTGAGGCCAGGACTAGAGGTCCTGTCCCACCCAAAGTCCCTCATAAAAGACAACAGCCCACCAACTAGGGATAAGAGGTCACCGCCAGGGCCCATAGATCCCACGGGCCAGCGTCTGCGTGCACGGCTTCTTAGGCAACATCCAGCCGGGAGCGGACTCCTACATTTCATACTAGGAAGTCTTTTCTACTAAAACAGTTCAGGAAAAGGATATAGACCACCAGCTGGGTGGGGGATCCCGAACGCAACCGGCCATGGCACCGGCCACCACCACCTTGGTTTACCAGAGACTTGTGTGTTTTACTAAAAGTGAGTACACCAACACCCCCTGCGGTCATCATCCCCCTGCACCAGAGTCATCGGGTCCCGGGGCCACCATCCCTGCCCACGGAGGGGTTAAAACCTTGCTGCACAACATCTCCCCCGGGTGCCCCGTAATAGCAGCGGTGGTGTCCCACCTCACCACACATCGTGGGTGGTGTCATGAATCTATTACGGCCTAGCCCGTACATCTACGTCTCCCATTTAATTCGGCGTGTCCGCGAGACCCCCGGGTCCAGAGACCCTCGAGCCACCACCTCTGAAGGTCTGGATCCGAGCAGCGACCGGCTGCTTGCACGGGGGCGGCACACCTATAGTCCGCAATAAGGTTGTAAGACATAGGGTTTCGACCACTGCTAGAAGTCAATCAACTGTGCACATGACACCACCACCTGTGGCATCTCAGAGTACAAGGGTCCGTGCACCACCTCAGCCATCTCAGAGTCCAAGGGTCCGTGGTGCGATTGTGTGGGAGTTTTTTTTTCAAGAGTCCTTCGGACCAAACGGTTGCCATTTGTCAAATCTGTCAGACCAAGCTTAAAGGAGGCAAAAATACTTCCAGCTTGGGCACCTCCAGCATGAGAAACCATATGTTAGCCAAGCACACCACTAGGTGGACGACAGCTCTAGGTGAAAAACACGATTTCCAAACTCAAAACTCTGACACTTCCTCTGGGCTGCCTGCTTCCTAAACTGGTGTGCAAGAAGGTGGCGCTGATGCCTCCTTCTCCCAACCTGATGTTGGCCAAACTCAATCATCAATGACATCAGCTTCGATGTCCCAGTGTTCCGTTCAGTTGTCCTTACCACAGACCTTTGAAAAGAAGCTAAACTACCCCGTTATGCCCCCAAGGGCAGAAACCATAACTGTACACATTGCACGATTGATAGCCCTTGAGATGTTGCCATATCAGCTTGTGGGAACAGAGGCTTTCCACGACCTTTTGGCAGTGTTAGAACATCGGTACTCTGTGCCTAGCCACCACTTATTTTCTTGTTGTGCTATCCCCGCACTCCCCAATCAGGTGTCTGTAAACATCAAACGGGCTCTCACCAACACCATAACAGGGAAGGTCTACTTAACCACAGACACATGGACAAGCGGAAGTGGACAGGGACGCTACATCTCACTGATGGCACACTTTGTGAACCTGGTGATGGCTGGTACAGAGTCTGAGCCATCAACATCCCATATAATTCCCACACCCAGAATAGCAGGGCCCACTTCAATCACAGTTTCAGTAGCCTCCTACACAGCAACAACTCCCTCCTCCTCCTACTCTTTATCTGGCTCCTGTGCATCCTCCTCAACATCCGTCGGTGTCCAACCTTCGACATCATTCCCCAGCTGGGATCTCTGCAGAACTGCCTCGCCCAAGCGTCAACACGCTCTACTGAAGCTCATCTGTATTGGTGACAAATCTCACACGGCACCTGAGCTTTGGAAAGCAATAATTGAGCAGACAGATGAATGGCTTGAGCCTTTGGATCTCCGTCCAGGGATGGTAATGTGCGATAATGGTCGTAATCTGGTGGCGACTTTAAAGCTTGGAAAGCTTGTACACGTTCCTTGTATGGCCCACGTTGTAAATTTAGTAGTTCAGCACTTTCTGAAGAAATACCCTGGGATACCAGACCTACTTACCAAGATACGACGTATTAGCGCACATTTCCGCAAGTCATCTCCCTTTTTTACTGGCCTGGCAGTGCTGCAGCAGCGCTTACACTTGCCTCGTCACAGACTAATATGTGACCTCCCTACGAGATGGAATTCAACCTATCATATGTTGGCCAGGATCCATGAGCAGCAGAGGGCAGTAGCCCAATTCCAGCTGGGACATGCCCGTCAGATGCAGCTGCCAGACAGAAGTACTGCCGAGTGGGTGTAGATTACAGACATTTGTCACGTCTTGAAGAATTTTGATTACTGTACCAATATTGTGAGCAGTGAGGATGCTGTTATCAGCATTACCATTCCACTGATTTGTTTATTGAAACGCTCTCTAGATCGTCTGAATGACCTAAGTGTTCATGCACCCGAGTTGTCTGTGGATCCAGACTTCACAATGGTTGCTAGTAATCCGCACAACCTCGGCCAACAAGCTCAGGCCATCTTTGCTCAGCATTATGAGGATGAGGATAAGGAGGATGATGAACAGGAATGCTTTGAAGTTGGTAACCAAGGGATTGACAACCCAAGCTTCAGGGCTGTCCAGCATGGATGGCCTGAGGAGGAGCAGGAGGAAGAGAGACAGACTGAGGAGGAGAGGAGGTTGAGGGAGACAGAATGTATTCTTAGCAGTGACACACAAAGGTTTCCAGTTCGGAGTATGGGACACGTGGCACAGTTCATGTCACACTGCCTTTCTCATGACTGTCGGCTAGTCCACATTTTGGCAGACAACAAATACTGGTTATGTACCTTCCTTGACCCACGCTACAAAGACAAATTTGCTTTGCTACTTGTAGAAGCAAATAAGGATTGTACTACGGAAAAATTCAAGAGGGCTGTAGTGGAGCAGTTGATGAAACGATTACTCTCAGATCATGCTGGCGTCAGAGGTAGCATGTCATCTCACTCAACAGGATTACAAGAGAGGGCTACGCATAGTAGGAGCAACACAGGCGGGGGACTAATGTGCCAAAACTGGTCCATTTTCCACAAACAGTCAACTGCGAACCAGATACCGATTGGGGGAACTATGACAAGGAGGGAACAGTTAAGTAAGATGGTGAGGGACTATGTAGGTGACCATATTAGCATGCTTTCCGAGTCTACTATTCACTTTAACAATTGGGTTTCCAAGCTCAATACTTGGGCAGACCTCGCGTTATATGCTTTGGAAGTGCTAGCTTGCCCTGTTGCAAGTGTGTTATCTGAGAGTGTTTTCAGCTCAGCAGGATCAATAATAACAGATAGTCGCACACGACTATCCGCGGAAAGGGCAGACAATTTGACCATGATCATAATGAACCATAGATGGATTGCCCCAGAGTATCTCAGGCCGCCTGTTAACAATACCCATTCATAAATGTAGCCCCAAAATTTGCATTTCTTAAGTTCAAATGAGTTCCATTGTTTCTCATTCAAGACTATTTTGTCTTCTATCATCTAATGACACCGCATGACTAATGTAACTTGTTATGCTGCTGCCATTTAATTGTTTGGCCCAATCACCCAGGGCAATATTTTTCAAGTCTTTGTACATTATGCACTGGCACAAGCAAGGTCGAGGCTACACTGTCTAGAACAATTGGTCAGGCAGTCTCTATTTGTGTTCTTTATTGATGCTGTGCTCCACGGTGTGTTACACATGGCACCCTGCAAAACCAGAATTTTTTTTAGCTTCTTGGCATGTTATGCCCTGTTGCTTATCCTACCAATTTTTTTTAAAATAAGCTGTTGGGAGCTCTTGGGAGTACCTTGTGATGCTTAGCTACATGGTGTCTGAACCACTACACCCTAGGGGAACTGAATGTATTACTCCTTGGCATGTTATGCCCTTATGCTTATGCAACCATTTTTTAATAAATATCTGTTGGGAGTACCTACTGATGCAGTGCTCCATAGTGTCTGAACCATTATCCCCTGGGGAAACTGATTTGTTTTAAATCCTCAGTGTTAGCTAGTGGAATAAAGCCTGAATTCCAGACTCCAAACTCTGCCACTTCCTCTGGGCTGCCTGCTTCCCAAACTGGTGTGCAAGAAGGTGGCGCTGATGCCTCCTTCTCCCAACCTGATGTTGGCCAAACTCAATCATCAACGACCACATCCGCTTCGGTGTCCCAGCGTTCCGTTCAGTTGTCCATACCACAGACCTTCAAAAAGAAGGGAAAATACCCTGTTACGCACCCAAGGGCAGAAACTTTAACTGCACACATTGCACGATTGATAGCCCTTGAGATTTTGCCGTATTGGTTTGTGGGAACAGAGGCTTTCTGCGACCTTTTGGCGGTGTGAGAAAATGAATGTATTAAACTCCTTGGCATGTTATTCCCTGTTGCTTATGCTACCAATTTTTTTAAAATAAGCTGTTGCAAACTCTTGGGAGTACCTTGTGATGCTTAGCTACATGATGTCTGAACCACTACACCCTAGGGCAGTGATGGCGAACGTATGGCACGCGTGCCACAAGGGGCACGCAGAGCCCATTCTGCTGGCACGTGTGCTGTCGCCTGATCCTGCAGTTTTGATCTGCTAGTGCAGTCGCGCCGGCAGATCAAAACTGTGTTGGAGCGGAGGAGACATTTCTCCTCGCTCTGACACTCCTCCTCCCCCAGGCTGCAGGTGTGTTGCCTAGGAGACGGAGGAGCGTCAGCGAGCGGCACCGGCGTAATGACGTCTTCTGGCCACGTGGGGACTGAGGACCCAGCGGCGCGCAGCGGGGGAGCGAGTGCAGGAAGGTGAGTTGTGTGTTGCTTTTTTTTTATAACGCGTGTGCGGCTGTGCCAAGGTGGGGATGGGGGGGGCGCAGTGCTAGCGTGGGAGAACGCACATGACAGCATGGGGTGGGGGTGGGAGAACGCACATGACAGCATGGGGTGGGGGTGGGACAACGCACATGACAGCATGGGGTGGGGGTGGGAGAACGCACATGACAGCATGGGGGGGGGGAGAACGCACATGACAGCATGGGGTGGGGGTGGGAGAACGCACATGACAGCATGGGGTGGGGGTGAGATACCGCACATGACAGAATGGGGTGGGGGTAGGAGAACGCACATGACAGCATGGGGTGGGGGTGGGGGTGGGAGAACGCACATGACAGCATGGGGTGGGGGTGGGAGAACGCACATGACAGCATGGGGTGGGCGTGGGAGAACGCACATGACAGCATGGGGTGGGGGTGGGAGAACACACATGACAGCATGGGGTGGGGGTGAGATACCGCACATGACAGCATGGGGTTGGGGTGGGAGACCGCACATGACAACATGGGGTGGGGGTGGGAGAACACACATGACAGCATGGGGTGGGGGTGGGAGAACGCACATGACAGCATGGGGTGGGAGAACGCACATGACAGCATGGGGTGGGGGTGAGATACCGCACATGACAGCATGGGGTGGGGGTGAGATACCGCACATGACAACATGGGGTGGGGGTGGGAGAACGCACATGACAGCATGGGGTGGGGGTGGGAGAACGCACATGACAGCATGGGGTGGGGGTGGGAGAACGCACATGACAGCATGGGGTGGGGGTGGGAGTACGCACATGACAGCATGGGGTGGGGGTGGGAGAACGCACATGACAGCATGGGGTGGGGGTGGGAGAACGCACATGACAGCATGGGGTGGGGGTGGGAGAACGCACATGACAGCATGGGGTGAGGGTGAGATACTGCACATGACAGCATGGGGTGGGGGTGGGAGACTGCACATGACAGCATGGGGTGGGGGTGGGAGACCGCACATGACAGCATGGGGTGGGGGTGGGAGAACACACATGACAGCATGGGGTGGGGGTGGGGTGGGGGTGGGAGACGCAGACGACAGCATGGGGTGGGGGTGGGAGAACGCACATGACAGCATGGGGTGGGGATGGGGGAACGCACATGACAGCATGGGGTGGGGGTGGGAGAACGCACATGACATCATGGGGTGGGGGTGGGAGAACGCACATGACAGCATGGGGTGGGGGTGAGATACCGCACATGACAGCATGGGGTGGGTTGGGAGACTGCACATGACAGCATGGGGTGGGGGTGGGAGAACGCACATGACAGCATGGGGTGGGAGAACGCATATGACAATGTCGCGGGCGGAGGAGGGGACGCTGCGCTCTCCCACTGCTCGGGTCCGGCTGCTGCTGCCGCTGCTCTGCGGTGGCTCGAGCGGTGGGCCGGATCCCGGGGACTCGAGCGGTGCTCCTCGCCCGTGAGTGAAAGGGGTTTGATTGAATGGTGGGGATTGGGTTATTGTCCGTGACGCCACCCACGGTTGTGGTGAAGTTGGTGACACCACCGCTGCTCTGGACGGGGATCCCGGGAGCGGTGACAGGGAGCAGCTTTGTTGTTAGTTCTCCCCTCCGTGGGTAGGGGGTTGGTTGTCCCGGGGCCCGGTGATGGGGTAGGTAGGAATGGATGACAGGCGGGTTACGGGGCCTGGTGAGGTGCAGGGTCGCGGGGGCAGCGCTGTGCCGCACGGCATGGTGGTACTCACTCAGCCAATGATGAGGACACAGTTCTCGGTAAAACACACGGCTTGATGGACGGGTCCCACAGGCGGCTGCGGTGTTGTTCTCCCGGCAGGTTGATGGTGACTGCCTTTCCCTGCACCTAGATACGGTAGATGGTTCCAATGGGTTCCCACCGGTAACCCGCTCCCCAGCTTGGATATGAGCCGGAGGAGCCCCTTTTGCCCGCAGACTCTGGCCCTGAGAAACGGTTGCCTTGGCGGTGGCGGTGTCTCCCTCACTTTGGTTGGACTGTTGCCTTCTGTCAGGACTTGGCTGTTGGGAAACCCAGGAGGTTACCTTCACTAACGAATTTGGCAAATTTACGGCGACTCCTAGCCTTGCCGGGGTCCGTAAGCCCCTGCCAGATGGTGCTGGCTTCTCTTTGCGTACCGGTCCGGTACCGCAGGGCCACCACCCGTCCACGGTCCTTACGGTAGACTCCGATAGGCCACTCCTACAGACGGTCACCACCGTCTGCCAACCTTGCTGATCTCAAAAATTAGCTCGGGCACACAGAAAAAGTAAGAGTCTGAAACAATGCTTCTTTTGAATTTCAGTAGACTTTTTTATTGATGCAAAGGACTAGACAAAAACTGACGTTTCGGCCTGCACATATAGGCCTTCCTCAGAGATGGTCTGTGATACAATTTTTACAGAAAAAAAGAAAGAACAAAATTAAAACATGTACAAATATACATACAATTTACCAATATCGTGGTATGAGATAATAGATGCTAGCATCAATAAACCTATTTATACCGATACCAGAAAAACAGATACATCGCCAAAGACCATATCATAGAAAATATATTATGAACAAGGATATATATTCTCTAGAGAAGGTTCACAATGATGAGGACCATCCTAACCTAGGTAGTATAGAGAAAATAAGGGCATACCTATATGTAAAGTGGAGGAGATATGTATTCGAGTTACTGCTCAAAGCGATACCGTCATGATAGATACGAATGCCTAAAAATAGACATATGTAAGTATACAAAACCGGCCAAAGGTAAAGAATTAGGGAAAGGATGGAAGATGTAGGTGCAAAACACCATTGTGACAAGGAGAAATAGAGAATCCAAGAAGAAGAATAATGAGACACAATTTATTGTACCAAGAGAAAGGGAAGTAGAGGAAAGTGCGAGGAATGTAGCAGAACAGGAGAGAAGACTAAGGGAAAAAAAGGGGGGAGGGTCCAGAGAACAGTGGCAAAATAAAGAGAGAGATATCAAGAATAAAAAGAAGAAGAAAAAGAAAGAGAAAAAGAAAAAGAAGAAAAGGGAAAAAGAAAGGAAAAGGAATGGGTACTGCATTGCACACATGAAAAACGATGCTCAAGATACCTTTGTAAACATCACACGCTGCAATAGGTTAAACACCGGTAGTCTATAGCTACCAGCGGGGGTCAGTATTTTTAGTACTAAAAAAGAGATGTATAGATTATACATAATGTTAGAATACCACCATTATTTATAAAATGTGACTCTTATGGAATATGTACATACCTACTGGAGGTGTATGAAATAGCGAAACTGCCAGTCCGGCACGTGCTAGTGCCCTTGTATGTGGTCTAAATATGTGAAGGTAGATAAAATCCACTGATAGTAGCTTTACACAGTAGGGAAATCATATAACCAAAAGGTTACACATACCGCTCAATGACACTACTAAGCAAAGAGATTCTCTCCTGTTCTGCTACATTCCTCGCACTTTCCTCTACTTCCCTTTCTCTTGGTACAATAAATTGTGTCTCCTTATTCTTCTTCTTGGATTCTCTATTTCTCCTTGTCACAATGGTGTTTTGCACCTACATCTTCCATTCTTTCCCTAATTCTTTACCTTTGGCCGGTTTTGTATACTTACATATGTCTATTTTTAGGCATTCGTATCTATCATGACGGTATCGCTTTGAGCAGTAACTCGAATACATATCTCCTCCATTTTACATATAGGTATGCCCTTATTTTCTCTATACTACCTAGGTTAGGATGGTCCTCATCATTGTGAACCTTCTCTAGAGAATATATATCCTTGTTCATAATATATTTTCTATGATATGGTCTTTGGCGATGTATCTGTTTTTCTGGTATCGGTATAAATAGGTTTATTGATGCTAGCATCTATTATCTCATACCACGATATTGGTAAATTGTATGTATATTTGTACATGTTTTAATTTTGTTCTTTCTTTTTTTCTGTAAAAATTGTATCACAGACCATCTCTGAGGAAGGCCTATATGTGCAGGCCGAAACGTCAGTTTTTGTCTAGTCCTTTGCATCAATAAAAAAGTCTACTGAAATTCAAAAGAAGCATTGTTTCAGACTCTTACTTTTTCTGTGTGCCCGAGCTAATTTTTGACTACAGTGTTTTTTTCTCGGAGGCACCAATTATATCTGAGTGAGCCAGACTCTATTTTTCACTAACCTTGCTGATCTGTCCGGGCCAACACACCCGGACCAACTTCAGGCTGCTACTTACTACTTTCCCTCCTTCCACTTTCACTTCCAAACTCTATCTGCCTTGTTTTCCCACCTCCAGGACTGTGAACTCCTCGGTGGGCGGGACCAACCGCCTGACCCACCCCCTGGTGTGAACATCAGCCCCTGGAGGAACGCAACAAGGGTTTTGTGTCTGACTTCGGTGTGCCTGCTGGGAGTGTGGGGTGTGTGGATGTTGTGCTCTGTGGCCCCTGGCTTGTCCAGGGTGCCACAACAGCATGGGGTGGGGGTGGGAGAACGCACATGACAGCATGGGGTGGGGGTGGGAGAACGCACATGACAGCATGGGGTGGGGGCGGGGGAGCGCACATGACAGCATGGGGTGGGGGTAGGGGAACGCACATGACAGCATGGGGTGGGGGTGGGGGAACGCACATGACAGCATGGGGTGGGGGTGAGGGAACGCACATGACAGGATGGGGTGGGGACATCCATGCCAGGATGGGGAAAACATGCATGCCAGGATGGGGAAAACATGCATGCCAGGATGGAGGAAACATGCATGCCAGGATGGGGAAAACATGCATGCCAGGATGGATGAAACATGCATGCCAGGATGGGGAAAACATGCATGCCAGGATGGAGGAAACATGCATGCCAGGATGGGGAAAACATGCATGCCAAGATGGAGGAAACATGCATGCCAGGATGGGGAAAACATGCATGCCAGGATGGGGAAAACATGCATGCCAGGATGGAGGAAACATGCATGCCAGGATGGAGGAAACATACATTCCAGGATGGGGAAAGCATAGATGCCAGGATGGAGGAAACATGCATGCCAGGATGGAGGAAACATGCATGCCAGGATGGAGGAAACATGCATGCCAAGATGGAGGAAACATACATGCCAGGATGGGGAAAACATGCATGCCAGGATGGAGGAAACATGCATGCCAGGATGGGGAAAACATGCATGCCAGGATGGAGGAAACATACATGCCAGGATGGGGAAAACATGCATGCCAGGATGGAGGAAACATGCATGCCAGGATGGAGGAAACATACATGCCAGGATGGAGGAAACATGCATGCCAAGATGGAGGAAACATACATGCCAGGATGGGGAAAACATGCATGCCAGGATGGAGGAAACATGCATGCCAGGATGGGGAAAACATGCATGCCAGGATGGAGGAAACATGCATGCCAGGATGGGGAAACATACATGCCAGGATGGAGGAAACATGCATGCCAGGATGGGGAAAACATGCATGCCAGGATGGAGGAAACATGCATGCCAGGATGGGGAAACATACATGCCAGGATGGAGGAAACATGCATGCCAGGATGGAGGAAACATGCATGCCAGGATGGGGAAAACATGCATGCCAGGATGGAGGAAACATGCATGCCAGGATGGGGAAAACATGCATGCCAGGATGGAGGAAACATGCATGCCAGGATGGGGAAACATACATGCCAGGATGGAGGAAACATGCATGCCAGGATGGAGGAAACATGCATGCCAGGATGGGGAAAACATGCATGCCAGGATGGAGGAAACATGCATGCCAGGATGGGGAAAACATGCATGCCAGGATGGGGAAAACATGCATGCCAGGATGGAAGAAACATACATGCCAGAATGGAGGAAACATGCATGCCAGGATGGGGAAACATGCATGCGAGGATGGGGAAAACATGCATGCCAGGATGGAGGAAACATACATGCCAGAATGGAGGAAACATGCATGCCAGGATGGGGAAAACATGCATGCCAGGATGGAGGAAACATACATGCCAGGATGGAGGAAACATACATGCCAGGATGGAGGAAACATGCATGCCAGGATGGGGAAAACATACATGCCAGGATGGGGAAAGCATAGATGCCAGGATGGAGGAAACATACATGCCAGGATGGAGGAAACATACATGCCAGGATGGAGGAAACATGCATGCCAGGATGGAGGAAATATGCATGCCAGAATGGAGAAAACATGCATGCCAGGATGGGGAAACATACATGCCAGGATGGGGAAACATACATGCCAGAATGGGGAAACATGCATACCAGGATGGAGAAAACATGCATGCCAGGATGGAGGAAACATACATGCCAGGATGGGGAAAACATGCATGCCAGAATGGAGGAAACATGCATGCCAGGATGGGGAAAACATGCATGCCAGGATGGAGGAAACATACATGCCAGGATGGGGAAAACATGCATGCCAGAATGGAGGAAACATGCATGCCAGGATGGGGAAAACATACATGCCAGGATGGGGAAAGCATAGATGCCAGGATGAAGGAAACATACATGCCAGGATGGGGAAAGCATAGATGCCAGGATGGAGGAAACATACATGCCAGGATGGCGGAAACATACATGCCAGGATGGAGGAAACATGCATGCCAGGATGGAGGAAACATGCATGCCAGGATGGGGAAAGCATAGATGCCAGGATGGGGAAAACATACATGCCAGGATGGAGGAAACATACATGCCAGGATGGAGGAAACATGCATGCCAGGATGGAGGAAATATGCATGCCAGGATGGAGAAAACATGCATGCCAGGATGGGGAAAACATGCATGCCAGGATGGAGGAAACATACATGCCAGAATGGAGGAAACATGCATGCCAGGATGGGGAAAACATACATGCCAGGATGGGGAAAGCATAGATGCCAGGATGAAGGAAACATACATGCCAGGATGGGGAAAGCATAGATGCCAGGATGGAGGAAACATACATGCCAGGATGGAGGAAACATACATGCCAGGATGGCGGAAACATGCATGCCAGGATGGGGAAAGCATAGATGCCAGGATGGGGAAAACATACATGCCAGGATGGAGGAAACATACATGCCAGGATGGAGGAAACATACATGCCAGGATGGAGGAAACATGCATGCCAGGATGGAGGAAACATGCATGCCAGGATGGAGGAAACATGCATGCCAGGATGGAGGAAACATGCATGCCAGGATGGAGGAAACATGCATGCCAGGATGGGGAAAGCATAGATGCCAGGATGGGGAAAACATACATGCCAGGATGGGGAAAGAATAGATGCCAGGATGGGAAAAACATGCATGCCAGGATGGAGGAAACATACATGCCAGGATGGAGGAAACATACATGCCAGGATGGAGGAAACATGCATGCCAGGATGGAGGAAACATGCATGCCAGGATGGAGGAAACATGCATGCCAGGATGGGGAAAGCATAGATGCCAGGATGGGGAAAACATACATGCCAGGATGGGGAAACATACATGCCAGGATGGGGAAAGAATAGATGCCAGGATGGAGGAAACATACATGCCAGGATGGAGGAAATATACATGCCAGGATGGGGAAAACATGCATGCCAGGATGGGGAAACATACATGCCAGGATGGAGGAAACATGCATGCCAGGATGGAGGAAACATGCATGCCAGGATGGGGAAAGCATAGATGCCAGGATGGGGAAAACATACATGCCAGGATGGGGAAAGAATAGATGCCAGGATGGGAAACACATGCATGCCAGGATGGAGGAAACATACATGCCAGGATGGAGGAAACATACATGCCAGGATGGAGGAAACATGCATGCCAGGATGGAGGAAACATGCCTGGCAAGATGGATGAAACATGCCACGATAGGGTACATTTACCAGGAAGGGGAACATTTACCAAGAAGGGGTACATGCTAGGAAGGGGGACATTTACTTGGATGGGGGTACATTTACCTGGATGGGGGTAAATTAACCAGGATTGGGAACATTTACCAGGATGGAGGACATTTACCAGGAATGGGGTACATGTCGGGATGGGGGAACATTTACAAGGATGGGCAATATGTCAGGATGGGGTACATTAACCAGCATGGGGGAACATGCCAGAATAAGGTACATTTACCAGGATGGAGGACATTTACCAGGATGAGGTATATTTACCAGGATGGGGCCATGATGGGGACAAATATACCTGAATGTAGGAAATATATATCAGGATGGGGGACATGTTTACCAGGAAGTGGCCAGGAAGGGGACATAACGACACAATGAAAGGGGAGGGGAGCAACTCGTACGTCTTTATGGGATTTCAAGATGTTCAGACTTTGAAATGTAGATTTGGATTACAGGGTGAAATCTGATTGCATTCCATGCTAAAATCTCTGTCTAATATGCTGCAATTTTTTCCAGAAAGATCAATCCAACTGCTGTGTCTGGAAAGGGCAGGGGCTCAGCTTCCATGTGTGGTAAGTATGTATGAGCGTGATGCCCCCTGCTGAAGAGAAGAGAAGACGGCAAAGGTAATGTTACAATCAATTATTTACATAATAGGATTGGTTGGCACTTTGGAAAAAAAATTGGATTTAGGGCTACAGTTCGGGCACTCGGCCTGTAAAAGGTTCACCATTACTGCCCTAGGGGAACTGAATGTATTAAACTCCTTGGCATGTTATGCCCTGTTTCTTATCCTACCATTTTTTTTTTAAATAAGCTGTTGGGAGCTGTGGGGAGTAACTTCTGATGCTGTGATACATGGTTTTTGAACCATTCCCCTCTGGGGAAATGGAATTTTTTTAAATCCTCAGTGTTAGCTAGTAAAATAAAAGAAAAAGAAAAGAATATTAATTTCTAAATATATTTCAAAAGATTTTTTTAATGATGAGGGTATCACAATATACTTGAGACAAAATATATTTGTGGTTTCTTGAATATCGCTGTCAAATGTGAATATGTACAATTGATTTTTGTGAGGCGAGGTCCCTGAAAACCCTGCTGATTGATCATTATGATCCATATGTTGAATTAATCAAGGGGTGTGGGGACCTACATATTCATGTATATATAAGGCATACCACTTCATATGATTGTTGCTACCTGAGGAAGGGGGAACATTTAACCCCGAAACGCGTTGTGGCTTATAATCTTGCAATAAAAAAAGTTTTTTGGAACAATACCATCATCTTTATGAACTTTAATAGCAGCGCAGCCAACACCGTGGTTTTTTCATTATCCCCAAATCCATTCTCCTTCTCCTTCTTGGAGTGCACGGGGCTGCTGCAGCTATTCCAAGACTCTGCCTGAATCACATCAAGCCTCTGAAGGGCCGGTGAGTCACCGGCATCTTCTCTACGGGTCCGTCCACCACAGAGGAGGAGCTGCAGCTCAGTGCTGGTCTGACGGCTGTGCTCTCCATGTGGGATATCGATCGTGTGAGCGGCAGCCTGAGCTGGAAATACTGCGGGCTGGAAAGGACGAGATCCCCGCTGATGCCATAGCGGTACACCGTGGACCTCCCTTCGGCTGTCTCCCCAGTGTTGTACCTGACGTACAACAGGATCAGGTGAGTGTGACCCAGTGGCGTAACTAGAGTTTGATGGGCCCTGGTGCAAACTTTGGACCGGGGCCCCCCTCCATGTACACAACACTTAGGGTACGGGATAATGATGCTGACACTTGGCTTTTACCCACAGCACTCAGGTTTTCCATGATCTAAAATCCCTCTATCAGCACCCAGCTTTCCCATGCTCTGTCATACATCTTTCCCTCAGCACCCAGCTTTCCCATATCAGAGCATGGGAAAGCTGGGTGCTGAGAGATGTATAGCAGAGCATGGGAAAGCTGGGTGCTGAGAGATGTATAGCAGAGCATGGGAAAGCTGGGTGCTGAGAGATGTATAGCAGAGCATGGGAAAGCTGGGTGCTAAGAGATGTATAGCAGAGCATGGGAAAGCTGGGTGCTGAGAGATGTATAGCAGAGCATGGGAAAGCTGGGTGCTGAGAGATGTATAGCAGAGCATGGGAAAGCTGGGTGCTGAGAGATGTATAGCAGAGCATGGGAAAGCTGGGTGCTAAGAGATGTATAGCAGAGCATGGGAAAGCTGGGTGCTGAGAGATGTATAGCAGAGCATGGGAAAGCTGGGTTCTGAGAGATGTATAGCAGAGCATGGGAAAGAGCCTTGTATCTTTTTCCTCCCTCATATATAGTTCTCCAAATACTATAATGGCCCCCACATAGCCTTCCATATAGTATAAAGGGTCCCACATAACCCTTTATACATTAGAATGCACCCCCATAGTCCTCCATGTATTATAATGCATTTCCCATAGTTCTCCATATTTTATACTGCACCACAGTCCCCCATGCTTTATAATGCACCCCCACAGACCATGTGTAAGGTAGCCTCCATAGTCCTCCATATATTATAATGTAGCCCCCATAGTCCTATATGTATTATAATGCAGCCCCATAGACCTCCATGTATAATGCGCTGCTATAGTCTATGTATAAGGTGTCCTTCATGTTTATTATGCAGTCCCATAGACCTCCATGTGTCATGCAGCCAGCCTCCCCAGGGCCTCCATGTGTCATGCAGCCAGCCCCCCCAGGGCCTCCATGTGTCATGCAGCCAGCCCCCCCAGGGCCTCCATGTGTCATGCAGCCAGCCCCCCCAGGTGTCATGCAGCCATCCCCCCCAGGGCCTCCATGTGTCATGCAGCCAGCCCCCCCCCCCAGGGCCTCCCTGTGTCATGCAGCCAGCCCCCCCAGGGCCTCCATGTGTCATGCAGCCAGCCCCCCCAGGGCCTCCATGTGTCATGCAACCAGCCCCCCAAGGGCCTCCATGTGTCATGCAGCCAGCCCCTCCAAGGCCTCCATGTGTCATGCAGCCAGCCCCCAGGACCTCCATGTGTCATGCAGCCAGCCCCCCCAGGGCCTCCATGTGTCATGCAGCCAGCCCCCCCAGGGCCTCCATGTGTCATGCAGCCAGCCCCCCCAGGGCCTCCATGTGTCATGCAGCCAGCCCCCCCAGGGCCTCCCTGTGTCATGCAGCCAGCCCCCCCAGGGCCTCCATGTGTCATGCAGCCAGCCCCCCCAGGGCCTCCCTGTGTCATGCAGCCAGCCCCCCCAGGGCCTCCATGTGTCATGCAGCCAGCCCCCCCAGGGCCTCCATGTGTCATGCAGCCAGCCCCCCCAGGGCCTCCATGTGTCATGCAGCCAGCCCCCCCAGGGCCTCCATGTGTCATGCAGCCAGCCCCCCCAGGGCCTCCATGTGTCATGCAGCCAGCCCCCCCAGGGCCTCCCTGTGTCATGCAGCCAGCCCCCCCAGGGCCTCCATGTGTCATGCAGCCAGCCCCCCCAGGGCCTCCATGTGTCATGCAGCCAGCCCCCCCAGGGCCTCCATGTGTCATGCAGCCAGCCCCCCCAGGGCCTCCATGTGTCATGCAGCCAGCCCCCCAGGGCCTCCATGTGTCATGCAGCCAGCCCCCCCAGGGCTTCTGTGTGTAATGCAGCCTGCCAGCCAGCCCCACCATGGCCTCCATGTATCATGCAGGCAGCTTCCCCGGGCCTATATGTGTCATGCAGCCAGCAAAATAAAAAAACAAGTACCTCTCAGCTCCTTCTGACCCCTGCGACTGCGTTAGTTATGCCCCTGCCCCCATATGTCACACACCCTGCTCCCTATACAGCCTGCACCCCCATATCACACACACACCCTGACCCACATATCTCACCCTGCCCGTACCCCAACTTACCCCTCTCAAACACTCTGCACCCTTCACATGCTTCTGTCACAGTCTGCAGCCCTCATATCCCACTCACCCTGCAGCCCCTCCCCTCATGTCCCCTCTTTTCTCATTACCACTCATGTGTTCGAAGTATCTTCTCCTGCTTTCTTCCCGGCCTCCTGTGTCTCCTCCCACAGTCACATGGGCGTGACATCATCGCAGGTCCTGGTAGGGATGGTTTCCGTCTGCCGTGCAGGAGCACATCTCCTCTGCAGCAGGTCAGGATGAAACGCCTGGTGGCCTCTCCAGGTCAGGGGCCCCTCTGCCCCCCTGCAGACACTGGGGCCCCCCTGACTCACAGGCCGGCCCCCTAACGGTCTCACAGTCGGCCACTACATAGTGGCACTACACATAGGGGCCCGGCAGCCGGCTCTGCAGAGCGGCTGCCGGGCCCCTCTAACCCTGCGGGCCCGGTCGCAGTGGCGACCTCTGCGACCGCGATCGTTACGCCCCTGGTGTGACCATCACACTGCACACGTAATAAGTTATCATTAGATTTTACACAGGAGCGCACCCTCTTTTTCTTTTATTTTACAGTGCGGGCTTTGCCTGAGGATCGATAAAATCCATTTTTTAAGTGCAGCAAACTGTGTAAAGTATTCAAGATTGTGAATTGAAGTAATTTTTAAAGAATATCGACTTTATTAAGGACAATTGAATTGTGAGGAATTTTTTTTTTTTTTTTTTTATAATGGAATTCTCTAACAACAGAGACACTATTCGCCATATTCTCATATCTAAAATTATTGGATCCTGTGATCTTGAATCACAGGATGAATTGACAATTGCTGAATCTGGACTTTCTAAAATGTCCTTAAACACCATGACTGATCTTTTTCTCAAATTTGAGGATCAATCTAAAAAGGAAATAATCCAGAAAATTGACACTTTATTTCTGAGGCAATATTTGAAAGAAAAAATTATACCAAGAGGGCTTAGAATGCCATTTACATCCACATTTCCTCAGGACGATTATTTCACCAAGGAATGGGACAGTTATATGTTAGATTGCTCGAGTGGTATGATTAAACTTCTTATTGCAAAAAGGGATAAATTGGCTGAGACGGCAATGGTAAATATTTTAAAAATTAAAGAGGAATTATTTGACTATTCTGAGGCATTAGAATACAAAGGAATGAACATGGCATTAACTGAGAGGCTCACAAAATTTGAAGGGGACCTGATATCAAAGAAGGCAAAAAAACTCAGCCGTGATAGACAGGACTACAACTCCCCACAAGCTCCCTCATGGAATCATAGTAGAAAATATACAAAAGCAAACCCCAGAGTGGATCCAGGTGCTAATACTCTGCTCCAAAATAAACAACCCCAGGGACGTAGGGATGGGATTGAAAGGGGAATTAGCAATAGTAACAATAATATTAACAGGACCAGTATAAATTATCCTAGGTATAATGATTCTCGCCGAGGATTTAATTCATATAAAACTAATGACTGGGGAAATCATTTAGCATCCACCAAACCCCGTACCCCAAATACTACGCAGGATAACTTTACTCCTAGGGTCCATGGGCCAAGTACAACAGCCAGACCAAAAAATGGGGGCGGATATGTTACACCAGTAACAACTAGGGTATTTTTAAATTCTAAAAAATATAAAAATCCAAACTCCAGGATATCTGATGTACCCATTCAGAATAAAATAGGAAAAGTGCCTTTAGCAATACCAGTAAGAGATGAGGCTGTAACTGACCCTGAAATCATGGATATACTAAACTCCTCCATTATTACTCTACATGATACTCAGGAGTCAGTGATATATGAGCCCCAAAAAATGCAAAAAATCCAAAAAAATCAAAAAATTCAAGAATTTCTAAAAAATCCAGAGGTTTCAGAAATTATTGCTAGTGAACCCCCCTCCTCAGACTTGGGGGGTCTGCGGACTGTACAGGATAATATAAATTCTAAACTTGACGAACCCTGTCCCAATAGTATGGGTGTAGGAGCAACTGAACAGGTTTCAACCTCACCCATACCTCCTCGGGGAGCTATGGAGAAAAAAATTACTGAGTTTTTTCACCTGTTACCCTCAAAAGCTCGAATAAAAAGAAAAATAAGAGAAGAGGATGTAGAGGGGGAGGAGGAAACAAGAACAGGGATAAACCCAACTCCACTAAAAAGGACAGCGGTTTAGAGAACATAGAGTACAAGGACATTGGAATTTTCAATCTTTCTAGTCACCAGTTAGAACGAAGTGAAATTCGATTGCTCAAGAGGGGTCTTTCCTTTTGCCCCTCTAGTAATGTTGATACCTTCCGTCTCTTCTTAGACATCAATGATTTTGTGCGCAAAATCACGCTAAGAAGACATTTTCTAATATTATCAAAACAGGCAAGTGGGAAAAGGGTTGATACTGATGGGGAAGCCCCTGATGGTTTCGTACATGTACAAGTGAAAGGCAACAAGAATTTTTATCCCCACCACCACAGGGGAAATAATATTGAAACTTTTCACCAACTTCTGCTTAAGGATATCAGAGAATTCCGGTGTAATTTTAAAAATGATAATCTAACAAGGGAAGAGAGGCGTGCAATATATTCTCTCAAAAATAATCATGATTTGATAATAAGAAGTGCGGATAAAGGGGGAGGGGTGGTTTTGATGAATAGGGAATGGTATGTGGAGGAGGGTTTGAAACAACTAGGAGATCTGGAATATTATGAGACCCTAATAGAAGACCCATCCCCTGAGTACTTCATTGTGTATAAAACTATGATTAAAAAGGCGGGTGAGGACATGATACTGAATAAAAGGGAGAGACAGTATCTGGACATTAAGCATTATTCAGTACCTTTTTATTATTTTCTCCCGAAAATCCACAAAAGCCTTACCAACCCGCCGGGAAGACCAATCATTTCTGGAATTAATTCTATTACGGCTAATTTGTCACATTATGTTGACCTTTTTTTGCAAAAATATGTCGGCAAACTAGATTCACATTTAAGAGACTCCTCACACCTTATTAGGCTACTGAGAAAACTACCTGCCATTCCGAATGGTCTTTTTATTACATTGGATGTAGCTGCGTTATATTCAAACATTGATCATCAGTTGGGGTTGAAAAGTGTGGAATCCTATCTGGCAATGGATGACTCATTTCCAACCTCCCAGAGGGAATTTATCTTGCAATCCATTGAGTTTATTTTACATCACAATGTCTTTACTTTTGAGGAAAGGACCTACCGACAATTGAAGGGCTGTGCAATGGGGACGAGATTTGCCCCCAGTTTTGCAAATCTGTATATGGGGTGCTTCGAGTCCCTTTATATTGCACAGTCCCCCCTAGCGCTGGAGAACATGGTATTTTATCGTAGATTCATAGATGACCTGTTCTTTGTCTGGTCAGGTTCTGAGGAAAGTGCTCAAAATTTCGTAAAGTCACTCAATCTGAATGAATGGGGGCCAAGATTTACGGCCACAATGTCCCGGAAATCTATCCAGTTCCTGGATCTTAATATCAAATTCAATGAGGAGGACACTATTGAAACATCCACCTTTTTTAAAAGGGTGGATGTCAATAGTTATCTTGAATTTTCAAGCAGCCATCTCCCTACATGGATAAAAAAATACCGTATGGGCAATATTGGCGCATCAGGAAGAACTGTACCAATATTGCTTCTTTCAAAGCTGAAGCTAGAATATTGCAAAGTCGCTTCAGTAGTAAAGGCTATCCGAAAAAAATATTGACTGATGCTTACAAAAGAAGCCTCCTATTGGATCAAGATAAATGTTTGGATATTATTGAAGGGAAAAAGACAAATATAGGAGTACAGGGAAATGAAACCACCTTCGAAAGCTGTTTAGTGACTACCTTTAGTGATTCGTATGGTAAAGTAAAGGAGCTTGTAGGGAGACACTGGCATATTTTAAAAGGGGACAGGATCCTTTCGGGTTGTTTACCCGATAAACCTCAGGTTATTTTTAGGAGAAGTAAAAACCTCAAAAATTTAATCGCACCTAGCAAAACAACAATTTTAAAAAAAACTCAGTTGCCTCAAAATGGATTAGATATTAATAAACCAGTCGGGAATTTCCATTGTGGACAAATCCGATGTTTATGCTGCAGAACATTAAAACATGGCGTACAATCCTTCAAATCAAATATAACAGGAGAGGAATTCTTAATAAAGCAACATCTCTGTTGCACCAGCTCCTATGTCATTTATCTATTAGAATGTCCGTGCGGCCTACAATATGTAGGCCGCACAACGCAAATGGTACACAATAGACTAAACGGTCATAGATACAATATTCGCCATGGTATAGTAACCCACAGTCTCTCCAGGCATTTTTTATTGGAACATGATAAAGACAGAGACAATGTCAAAATGGTGATTATTGAGCAGGTTATGGCTGATGTTACAGCTAGGTATTGGAGGTTGGTGGAACGCGAATCCTTCTGGATATTTAAATTAGCCACTTTGAATCCAGAAGGCCTCAATATAATGACTGAGCAGATCAAATAGAGCATAATTTTTATTAGCACCATAAATAAAATAAAATTGAGGTTAAAATATGGTTTAATTACTATATAGGCAGTTATTTTTCAGCAAATGTATTTTTCATATGTCAAACACTATAAATTATGGATTATGACCTGTTTTAGTTAGCGATCCATTCATGGATTTTTAGAGCTATCACTCTCACTTTTAACAATTAATATTTTAGCCCTGTATTGGAACCGTATAGTTACATATATTTTTGTTTGTTTGTTTTTTTTTGTTTTTTTTTAAATTTTTTTGGAAAAATTTTTTTTTTTTTTTTTTTAAATTTTTGGAAAAAGTTTTTTTTTTTTTTTTTTAATTTTTTTATTTTATTTATATTTAATTTAATCCAATTTCACCCTCTATTTGTAAATTTTAAATCTCAAAATCTAAATTTTATATTTTCTTGTTTTTAAAGTAATTTCCTTGATGAGTTTTTTATTCATGTTTATTAATTTCTAAATATATTTCAAAAGATTTTTTTAATGATGAGGGTATCACAATATACTTGAGACAAAATATATTTGTGGTTTCTGTCAAATGTCAATATGTACAATTGATTTTTGTGAGGCGAGGTCCCTGAAAACCCTGCTGATTGATCATTATGATCCATATGTTGAATTAATCAAGGGGTGTGGGGACCTACATATTCATGTATATATAAGGCATACCACTTCATATGATTGTTGCTACCTGAGGAAGGGGGAACATTTAACCCCGAAACGCGTTGTGGCTTATAATCTTGCAATAAAAAAAGTTTTTTGGAACAATACCATCATCTTTATGAACTTTAATAGCAGCGCAGCCAACACCGTGGTTTTTTCATTATCCCCAAATCCAGTGTTAGCTAGTAGAATAAAGCCTGAGTTCCAGAGCGAAGCAACTGCCACTTCCACGGTGCTGCATGTTTCACAAACTGCGGTCTAGGAAGCAGGCGATGATGCCTCCTGCTCCCAACCTGCTTCAGATGCAATCATCATCAACGACATCAGCTTCGATGTCCCAGCGTGGCGTTGTCCATAAAACATACATCTTTTAATCATTTGAATAGAATTTGAATAGAGGGCCACTGGAGCTGGTGGTGTTGGTGGAGGAGGAGGAGGAGGAAGAGGGCAAGGCCAACATTCAAATGGCCACATTGGCAATAGCACTGTAAAGTGTTATGGAGTATGTATTCCAACTTTCACACTAATGATATAGGGGACGCAGAAAACTGCAAATGACTGCCATCCCTCCCCAATGTATATTACAGGGCCCACCTGAGAGCCCTAAGAAGTCTGAGATTTGATAACAGCCAGAGGCCCTTAGAGGGCCACTGGAGCCGGTGGTGCTGGTGGAGGAGGAGGAGGAGGGCAAGGTCAACATCCCAACGGGCACATTGTAGCTGACCTTTTAAAGTGCTGTCAAATATGTCCCAAAAAAGATGTGAGACAGACACCAATATAATGTATAAGTTACAGCCCTTTCCAATCGAAAAAGGAAAAATGTAAAAAATAAAATGTGTGAACATATGCTAAAGTGATTTTTTTGGGAGGTCGGCACTTGATTTGACGTTTTATTACAGTTATTAGGCACTAGAAACCGTTTCTTAGCAATTTCCTTCACCTCTTACTTTGGTTTGAGAGCTGTTCTGGCGACTACGTAAACGCCGCGTTTTGCTCTGACCACGTTATTCAGAGATACCAGAAATGCAGTCAGGCACCTTCTACGGGCTGTGCCCATACTGTTTCAGCCTTTTCCCATCCATTTCAGCCTTTTCCTCAGTCACCACAGGTCACCGACAGGTCCAATGTAAAATTATTCTGGTTTCCCATAGACTTACATTGGGGGTCGAATATTCGCGAATACTCGAATAGCGGCGAGGTATTCACCGGATATCCATCAAAGCGAATAATAGGGTATTCGATCATCCATAATCTTTAACTTGAACAAGAATAGTCTTTATACTAATGATAATGGGGTAAGAAACCATATGCAATAAGTAGAGAACATTGTATTTCCAAGGCACTACAGTTTTAGTTTCTTTCCTTTACTATCCGAAAAGCATTATCAAGGCAACATTTTGCAACTGCCTTTTTTAAGCTTAAGCAAATTTCAGATAAAAGTTTATGTGGTGCATTGGAAACACTCTGTTCTCTAGATTTATTGGCAACTTAGTGGGAAGATGCCCCAAAGGAGCACAAAGTCTGTGGAGTGATGCACTGGCCACTAAGAGACCTATAGCTGACTTTGGCATGCCCGTGACTGTGGCACTTGACAGTGATGTCATGTGCTGACGTCACTTGCATGCCAACATCAGCTGCCAGCTCCTGCGTGTGCTGTATTAGAGGACTCAGCATGGCGTGGCTTCGGATAAAGATAAGTAGAATAATTTCTATTGTGTTGGAGAAAAATGAGGCACATTATCCCAGGGATGGGTCCAGGTTGGGACACATTAAACCAGGAAGGTGACCTGGATGGGACACATTATACCACGCTAGGGCACATTATACCAGGAGTGGGCACAATTATAACCTCAAGGGGACTAGGAATGTGCACAATATACCAAGAAAGGAACCAGGATCGGGTACATTATATCAGGAAGGGGAAAGAAGGGGACTAGGATGAGGCACATTATACTAGGATTGGACACAATAATAACAGTAAGGGGACCAGGATGGGGCAACATTATACTGGAAAGGGGACCAAGATGGTGTATAATATACAGGAAAGGAACCAGGATGGAGCACATTATATCAGGAAGGGGACTAGGATGGAGCGCATTATACAAGGAATGGAGGACATTATTATAGAATTGGGGCCATTATTCCAGGAAGCATCAAGGATGAAGGAAATTACTATATAGGGGACAAACATGTGTGTATACAGGATCTAGAATGCCACAATTGCCCATACATCTGACTAACATCTAGATGGGGGCTCAGGTCCAAATTTTGCTAAGTGCCTGATAGCATCCTCTCCCATCCCCCAATTCATTATAAGACCCTGATAACATCTTCTCCTAACCCCTTATTCATCATGATGCTATCAGGAACTTATAATCAACGTGTGTGTGTGTGTGCGGGGGGGGGAGGACACAAACATGGACAAAGGCTATGTGCACATTTTCAGAATTTGCAGCAGAAAATTGGCTGCAAATCCTGATGTGTTGGCAGGAAAAGCGCTTCATAAAATACATGTTTTAGGCCTTGTGCGCACTGGGAAATGGAATTTTCTTGAGAAAATTCCGCATGGTCTCAAAGATTACCGCACCCGCGGTAAAAAACCGCGGGAAACCGCACCCGAAAACCGCATGCGGTTTGCCGCGGTTTGCTGCGGTTTTACCGCGGTATTATTCGCGGTATTGCCGCGGTTTTGCAGCGTGCGGGTTGGGATGTGCTTTATTGCATTCAATGCAATAAAGCACATTGAAAAAAAAAAAAAAGTCATTTAATTCTGAGATAGTAGACAGACAGAAGAATAGATAGAGGGATAGATAGATAGACAGACAGATAGAGGGATAGATAGAGGGATAGATAGAGGGATAGATAGATAGACAGACAGATAGAGGGATAGATAGAGGGATAGATAGATGACAGATCGCTGCATTTCCCATGGTCGGCAGTGAGTTCACATTACCGGCCGTGGGAAATGACCGGTAGTTACCTCTGCTGTCTGCTGCTTTCATTCAGCGCTGTGTCTGTGACAGTCGCGGCTGGATGGAAGCAGCGCAGGACCTGTGGATTACGCCGGAGCGGTGGATTACGCCGGAGCTTTGGTGCGGGAGGGGTTAATAAAATGGTGAACGAGGCTTGTTTGTTTTATTTAAAATAAAGGATTTTTCGGTGTCTGTGTTTTTTTCACTTTACTTACGGGTTGATCATGTCAGCTGTCACATAGACGCTGCCATGATCAAGCCTGGAGTTAATGGCGGTGGTCCCCCACCATCATTAACCCCTTGTATTACCTTGCTGCCACTGCTACACGGTGGCAAGAAGAGCCGAGGACACTCCGGTAGTGCCGCATAATGCATGCGACAGTGCCGGGGCAGCTGCGGCTGATATTCTCGGCTGCCGGAGGGGGAGTGAGGCGGGGGACATTATCCCTGCCCCTCTCCCTCCCCAGCCTGAGAATACCGGGCCGCCGCTGTGTGCTTACCTCAGCTGGAAGGTAAATATACAGCGGAGCCCACGTTCTTTGTTTTCTATATTTCCGTTTTCTTTCTATGTGTGTTCTATGTGTCTGTGTCTATGTGTTCTATGCGTCTGTGATGTGTTCTGTGTCTGTGATGTGTTCTGTGTCTGTGTGTGTGATGTGTGTGTGTTTACTCTGCACGGCTTCCTCTTCCTGTAATGACATCACTTCCCTGCAAAACCGCAGACAGGCGATGTACATTACCGGAGGTAAACCGCGAAATACCGCAGGAAAACGCAGTGAACCGCACAGAATTTGCTGCCTGCGTTATTCCCTTTGGGATTTCATGATTAACATTGGAGTCAATGGAGTGAAATCCCGCAGCGATGTGCGGAAAAGAATTGACATGCACTTGTTTTTGCTGCGGGAATCCCGCAGCAAAACATGCAGCTGTCAAATTCCGCCCAGTGCGCACAGGATTTTTTTTCTCCATAGGATTTGCTGGTGATTCACTGCAGAGATGTTATGAACATTTTCTGCAGCGAAACATGCAGCAAATCCGCGGAAAATCCGCGGCAAAATCCGGTAAGTGTGCACATAGCCTTACAATTTCAGGAATCTCATTAACTTTGCTTGTACCGTATAACAGCCTATTTTCCGCAACAAAACTAGGTGTAAAAAATACAACAAAAACACAATGTGTGCAAATAGCCTTCAAATTAATTGTGGAAGTCACAGAATGACTGATTAGTTTTTATTTATAGGGCAGCAGAAATTATAGCTAATGTTTAGCACAGTGATGGGTTATCCATTTATATTTTGAGTGGTGTATTTCCAATAGTATATTAATAGTGGGTATATATTTGTATTCAGAGGCAGAGTATGGAGGATTTTTGAATCAGAATACATATCAATATATAAAATATATGTGACCTTTGTTATTTTCAGAGCTGCAGTCATCGGTGTGATTACACGTGACGTGGCTTGCAGGAAGATGACAGCATGAAGGTCTGACCAGATGGAGAAGAAACAAAATGTTCAAAAAGAAAAACCTAATACTCAACTCACCACTGACCTCTCCGGTTACCCTGCTGATTAACAGCTGGTCCATTTTTTTCTGCTATCACGTGCTGCCTCTCTGAGCAATAAGCTTTGATCTAAATATGGTTTGAAGTCTTGGCCTATAGTGAAACGGTTGCAGAATCGCATGTGATAACAGAAAGAAGAGTATCTGGTGGTGAAGCAGAAATGTGAGTATTCATTTACAAAATCAATTACCTCTTCAGCTGCCATGCTGCTTGCCATCTGGTCATCTTCTTCCCAACATTGCGCACTGCATCTTCAAGACCTCGTCCATGTCCAGACCCTAGAAGTCACTGCAAGAAGTCTAGATGCAGATGAAGTCAAGATGTTGACTTCATGATTTTATGATGTGTAGTGTCCTCCAGGGCCTAGAGGAGGACCAGATAGTAAAAGGTGAGCAGTGGGTAGGCTGGAGAGGTCAACGGTAAGGTATTAATTTTTTTCCCGGACCTGTTCCAAGTTAGATATATATATATATATTTGGGTTACACAGAAACTTACAGAACGTATCAAGTTTGTAACCCATGGACTGCAGTTATATAATTTGTATATGATCTTGTGATCTCTTGTGCCTCATTTGTATTGCTGATCTTGTCCATTTGCTGACCTCAGCTAATTTGAATTGTATGGTTTGTGTCCCTTTTTACTGTTTTCTGCCTCTTGAATTTCTCCAATCGGACCTATACTAGCTTTTTTTGTTTCTAACTCAGAGATTTCTGCTGCTACAACACACCACAAAAGTCACTACATTGTTCTGTCTCTACCCTAAATTGGTTACTCAGAGAAATATTAACTGGATAACCTCAATCCATTTAAGCCTTGGGGCCAACAGGATACCACGACTCAAAATAATATTATGGAGATCCTAAAGGTGAAATATGCAATATGTTTTAAAAGGTTACTTCCATTTCATAAAGTGATTGCACTGCACATATCTAACTTTTGGTGGGGTCTGACTTCTGAGGCTCTCACGATCCTGAGAGTACTTTTCTCTACACGTACGTGCTGCTAGTCATCCAGCTGTGCAGGGAATTGGTGCTGGCCATGGCCATATCAACTTTAATGGAGCTGGTCTACAGTTTCCCACCATATATGGGTAGTGGGACAACTCTTTACAGGAAGAGACTATGACGTTTCTGCAGCCCTGATTTACTGTCCAGATTGGTGAAGGTTCTAGAGGTCAGACCCCCATTGATTTTACAAGGATGACATAACCAGACAGATGTCATCACTTTAAACTGATGTCATCTCACAGAGAGATTGCACGTAGCTAATATATACCATCAATTTATGATAGATGGGGGTATGACTTTTGGCCCTCACAATCTTGAGAACGAAAGAGGTCAACACTGCAATCCTGCTACTGTTTTTCCCTTTATATATTGCTGCCAGCCACCCTGCAGTGCGGGGAATTGCTGCTGGTCACATTCACTTACATAAAGCTATTCTATAGGTTCCCAGCACAGTTGGGTGACACTTTACAAGAAGCGTTGATATACTCTTTGGATTGATGGGGGTTTCAGAGGTCAGACCCCTACGGATTTTAAAGTGATGGCATAACCAAGCCAGATGTCATCACTTTATGAGATGGGAATACCTCTTTAACAGTTTTTCTAACTTTCCCCAAAGCTAAGCTACTTACACTTATCCATGAACCACTAAATATGTTGAACAATAAAAAAATGTCTTTGGCCAATAATAAATAAAAAATGAAAACCCATTTCCACCTTTCAGTTATTACTTTCACGGATACATAGTCATTCATTGTCTACATAGTCAGTGTTCTGGTTTATAAAGTTTGTACTTGTGTTATGTCTGGAGAATGTGAGAAGATACAGAGCCAAGACCTGTTATAGCCTACTGAATTTCAATTACAAGTATTAATATGGCTGACTGCTTTCATTCATTCCGAGACCATGAAGAGCCTGGTGCCTCTCCAGACAATACAATCTGCCGAAAATTCAATCCAAATATATATTCCTCAGGTTATTAAATCTAAACAATACATTTAATGCTTGACACTTCAAATAAAGAGATTAACATCAATGTAATATCTGGAAAAATTAATGTAAAATAATAGTGCGATGGGGAGCGCAGGCATGTGTGATGGCTTCTTTATACACAGCGCCCCTTTTATCTATGCCCCTTTGTATTAGAGCATAAGACATCTGAAGGGTCAAGTTTGAAAAGTTTTGTTATTTATCAGCTACATACCTTAATGGTATGGTTAAAAAAAGATCATAAATAGCAGGACAAATTTTGTCATGGAATATTAATCCAGAGGAAAATTGAAATACAAGACATATGTGTGCCATATGCCATTTTTTCTAAAAATGTAAAACTTTCTACTGATTAAAAATATGATAATGAATGATGTAATTATAGTAAACCCATAGATGAAAGAGCCAGATCAAAGAATCTAAAGATAACAACAGCTGA
Organism: Anomaloglossus baeobatrachus; assembly: GCF_048569485.1. Taxonomy (NCBI): domain Eukaryota; kingdom Metazoa; phylum Chordata; class Amphibia; order Anura; family Aromobatidae; genus Anomaloglossus; species Anomaloglossus baeobatrachus. The sequence goes on from NC_134356.1 coordinate 199,871,623, forward strand.
TATCACATATTTCAAAGGACGTGTACAAATCTTTTAAATTGATCTGAAACGGTTGTGAAGATGCTTATAATGAAAAACGTAATCTTTAATAATAAACTTTACAACTTTTTAATACCATATAATGTATCGATTTGTAAGCTTTTGTCTTGTTATAATTGAATTGATATGATTTGTATATTAAGAGTGTCACGGGGTCCTTCTCTTATATCACACAATCAACAGAGCGAGAGATGATTGAATAATCCAAAGAATATTTATTCCAAGCAAAATCAGACGGTCCATAAAATCATCCACCACACAGAGGGTAAAATAGTCCAGTAATGGGAAAATTAGTGATGAGCGAGTATGCTTGTTACTACTCGGTGCTCGCACGAGTATCACTGTACTCGGGCTACTCGGCGGGGACCGAGTAATCTCGCGATACTCGTGCTGTACTCGTGGTCTTCATCCCTGCATGTTGGCGCTCTTTTAAGAGCCAGCCCTCATGCAGGGATTGGCTGGCAGACCACTGCAATGCCACAGCCCTGGAGAAACCAAGGAAAAAATTGTGAAAAAATACCCTGCTGTAACTAAATAAAAGCATAGTGCATATAAACATAGGGTACTTAGTAAACACTGTTTTTGATCAAAAAAAGCATAAAGCTATCCCACCAACGCCAAGGTGTACCCAGTTGGGATAGTACCTACACTCTCTAATATTAAAACCTTACCATGGGTCTAAAATAGGCCTCAATGTGGCTGTGAACATGGTCTCACAAGTACCATGTATACCATCTCATACTCCGGCTCACTTTTTTGTTTTTATGTAGTTTTTTTTTTGTATTCAGTACAAACAGGGAGTGGCCCCCTTCTCAGCGAGCTGAACATTTCATTCTGTGAATCCCCCTGACTGTGTGTGTCCTGTTGGGACCCGGTCGCTCTCAGCCCTTAGCCACATTGAGGCCTATTTTAGACCCATGGTAAGGTTTTAATATTAGAGAGTGTAGGTACTATCCCAACTGGGTACACCTTGGCGTTGGTGGGATAGCTTTATGCTTTTTTTGATCAAAAACAGTGTTTACTAAGTACCCTATGTTTATATGCACTATGCTTTTATTTAGTTACAGCAGGGTATTTTTTCACAATTTTTTCCTTGGTTTCTCTTTGTCTCATGGCCAGTGTGAACATGGTCTCACAAGTACCATGTATACCATCTCATACTCCGGCTCACTTTTTTGTTTTTATGTAGTTTTTTTTTGTATTCAGTACAAACAGGGAGTGGCCCCCTTCTCAGCGAGCTGGACATTTCATTCTGTGAATCCCCCTGACTGTGTGTGTCCTGTTGGGACCCGGTCGCTCTCAGCCCTTAGCCACATTGAGGCCTATTTTAGACCCATGGTAAGGTTTTAATATTAGAGAGTGTAGGTACTATCCCAACTGGGTACACCTTGGCGTTGGTGGGATAGCTTTATGCTTTTTTTGATCAAAAACAGTGTTTACTAAGTACCCTATGTTTATATGCACTATGCTTTTATTTAGTTACAGCAGGGTATTTTTTCACAATTTTTTCCTTGGTTTCTCTTTGTCTCATGGCCAGTGTGAACATGGTCTCACAAGTACCATGTATACCATCTCATACTCCGGCTCACTTTTTTGTTTTTATGTAGTTTTTTTTTGTATTCAGTACAAACAGGGAGTGGCCCCCTTCTCAGCGAGCTGGACATTTCATTCTGTGAATCCCCCTGACTGTGTGTGTCCTGTTGGGACCCGGTCGCTCTCAGCCCTTAGCCACATTGAGGCCTATTTTAGACCCATGGTAAGGTTTTAATATTAGAGAGTGTAGGTACTATCCCAACTGGGTACACCTTGGCGTTGGTGGGATAGCTTTATGCTTTTTTTGATCAAAAACAGTGTTTACTAAGTACCCTATGTTTATATGCACTATGCTTTTATTTAGTTACAGCAGGGTATTTTTTCACAATTTTTTCCTTGGTTTCTCTTTGTCTCATGGCCAGTGTGAACATGGTCTCACAAGTACCATGTATACCATCTCATACTCCGGCTCACTTTTTTGTTTTTATGTAGTTTTTTTTTGTATTCAGTACAAACAGGGAGTGGCCCCCTTCTCAGCGAGCTGGACATTTCATTCTGTGAATCCCCCTGACTGTGTGTGTCCTGTTGGGACCCGGTCGCTCTCAGCCCTTAGCCACATTGAGGCCTATTTTAGACCCATGGTAAGGTTTTAATATTAGAGAGTGTAGGTACTATCCCAACTGGGTACACCTTGGCGTTGGTGGGATAGCTTTATGATTTTTTTGATCAAAAACAGTGTTTACTAAGTACCCTATGTTTATATGCACTATGCTTTTATTTAGTTACAGCAGGGTATTTTTTCACAATTTTTTCCTTGGTTTCTCTTTGTCTCATGGCCAGTGTGAACATGGTCTCACAAGTACCATGTATACCATCTCATACTCCGGCTCACTTTTTTGTTTTTATGTAGTTTTTCTTTGTATTCAGTACAAACAGGGAGTGGCCCCCTTCTCAGCGAGCTGGACATTTCATTCTGTGAATCCCCCTGACTGTGTGTGTCCTGTTGGGACCCGGTCGCTCTCAGCCCTTAGCCACATTGAGGCCTATTTTAGACCCATGGTAAGGTTTTAATATTAGAGAGTGTAGGTACTATCCCAACTGGGTACACCTTGGCGTTGGTGGGATAGCTTTATGCTTTTTTTGATCAAAAACAGTGTTTACTAAGTACCCTATGTTTATATGCACTATGCTTTTATTTAGTTACAGCAGGGTATTTTTTCACAATTTTTTCCTTGGTTTCTCTTTGTCTCATGGCCAGTGTGAACATGGTCTCACAAGTACCATGTATACCATCTCATACTCCGGCTCACTTTTTTGTTTTTATGTAGTTTTTTTTTTTTTGTATTCAGTACAAACAGGGAGTGGCCCCCTTCTCAGCGAGCTGGACATTTCATTCTGTGAATCCCCCTGACTGTGTGTGTCCTGTTGGGACCCGGTCGCTCTCAGCCCTTAGCCACATTGAGGCCTATTTTAGACCCATGGTAAGGTTTTAATATTAGAGAGTGTAGGTACTATCCCAACTGGTACACCTTGGCGTTGGTGGGATAGCTTTATGCTTTTTTTGATCAAAAACAGTGTTTACTAAGTACCCTATGTTTATATGCACTATGCTTTTATTTAGTTACAGCAGGGTATTTTTTCACAATTTTTTCCTTGGTTTCTCTTTGTCTCATGGCCAGTGTGAACATGGTCTCACAAGTACCATGTATACCATCTCATACTCCGGCTCACTTTTTTGTTTTTTTGTTTTTTTGTTTTTAATGCCACAGCCCTGTTAGTTGTGGAATTGCAGTGATTGGCCGGCCCGCACAGCGTGACCGAGCCTTTATACCGGCGGGCGCGCTGTGCTCTGCTCACAGCCATCGAGACAGTCAGTGCAGGGAGAGTGTTGCTGCTTCAGGGAAAGGTTTGCGGCCCTTTATAGCTATTTCCGTAGCAGGGCTGCAAACAGTGTGACCAGAAGTCCTTCTCAGGACTATTCTAGTTGTATACAGGCAGGCAGGGTATAGCCAGGTCGGAGTACAGTAGCAGAGTCCTTCTCAGGACTATTGTTGCTATATACAGGCAGGGTATAGCCAGGTCGGAATACAGGCTAGTGACCAGAAGAGTCCTTGTCAGGACTATTGTAGCAGTATACAGGCAGGCAGGCAGGTAGGCAGGGTATATAGCCATTCCTAGTGGTGACCGTATACCAGCCTTCATCATATCTGGGGCTGGTGTACACAGTCTAAAACAGTCCAGATAGTGTCAGACTTCTCAGTAATTTTTGCTCCTAAAAACCTGTTAGGTTCTTAGTGCGTCCGTGCTTGCATTTAAAAACCGCACGTGTGTGCCTGTCGGTGGCAGCATACAGGTGCACTTGTGTGCGTTTTTCACAAACTATTATATAACGCACAAGTGTAGTGTATAATACACGTCAGTCAGCAGTGGCTGATAGTGTCAGACTTCTCAGTAATTTTTGCTCCTAAAAACCTGTTAGGTTCTTAGTGCGTCCGTGCTTGCATTTAAAAAACGCACGTGTGTGCCTGTCGGTGGCAGCGTACAGGTGCACTTGTGTGCGTTTTTCACAAACTATTATATAACGCACAAGTGTAGTGTATAATACACGTCAGTCAGCAGTGGCTGATAGTGTCAGACTTCTCAGTAATTTTTGCTCCTAAAAACCTGTTAAGTTCTTAGTGCGTCCGTGCTTGCATTTAAAAACCGCACGTGTGTGCCTGTCGGTGGCAGCGTACAGGTGCACTTGTGTGCGTTTTTCACAAACTATTATATAACGCACAAGTGTAGTGTATAATACACGTCAGTCAGCAGTGGCTGATAGTGTCAGACTTCTCAGTAATTTTTGCTCCTAAAAACCTGTTAGGTTCTTAGTGCGTCCGTGCTTGCATTTAAAAACCGCACGTGTGTGCCTGTCGGTGGCAGCGTACAGGTGCACTTGTGTGCGTTTTTCACAAACTATTATATAACGCACAAGTGTAGTGTATAATACACGTCAGTCAGCAGTGGCTGATAGTGTCAGACTTCTCAGTAATTTTTGCTCCTAAAAACCTGTTAGGTTCTTAGTGCGTCCGTGCTTGCATTTAAAAACCGCACGTGTGTGCCTGTCGGTGGCAGCGTACAGGTGCACTTGTGTGCGTTTTTCACAAACTATTATATAACGCACAAGTGTAGTGTATAATACACGTCAGTCAGCAGTGGCTGATAGTGTCAGACTTCTCAGTAATTTTTGCTCCTAAAAACCTGTTAGGTTCTTAGTGCGTCCGTGCTTGCATTTAAAAACCGCACGTGTGTGCCTGTCGGTGGCAGCGTACAGGTGCACTTGTGTGCGTTTTTCACAAACTATTATATAACGCACAAGTGTAGTGTATAATACACGTCAGTCAGCAGTGGCTGATAGTGTCAGACTTCTCAGTAATTTTTGCTCCTAAAAACCTGTTAGGTTCTTAGTGCGTCCGTGCTTGCATTTAAAAACCGCACGTGTGTGCCTGTCGGTGGCAGCGTACAGGTGCACTTGTGTGCGTTTTTCACAAACTATTATATAAAGCACAAGTCTAGTGAATACACGTCAGCACAGCATTGCGAAATGCGCAAGGGCGTTGGCAAGGAACAAGGAAGTGGACGTGATGGTGGTGCAGGCAGAGGCCGAGGTCGTGGGCAAGCTCTAATTTCGCCACAACAAAGGGCCACATCTAGTCGCTCGCACGTCCTGTCCCAAATTCTTGGGGACCGCAGCAGTACACCGCTCTTGAACCAAGACCAGTGTCAACAGGTTGTTAGTTGGATAGCGGATAATGCTTCCAGTCAGATTGGCACCACCACAAACACTCTGTCTTCCACACGGTCAAGTGTCAGTAGCCGTGATACTGCACCGCACATTTCAGAACCTGATCCTCCTTCCTACCACAAGGCTGAGTACACGTCCTCGGACATTAATGATCCCACACTTGGACACTCGGAAGAGCTGTTCACGTTTCAATTCGCACATTCTGGCCTCTCGCCAGCTCATGTTGAAGTGGGTCATGAGGAGATCGTATGTACAGATGCCCAAATATTTGAGCAGCCACGTTCTCACGAAGTTGGCAACATGTCTCAACAAGGGGTGGACGATGATGAGACACAATTGTCAGGAAATCAGGAGGAGGAGCAAGGTGCGGAAGAGGAAGACGACGTGGTGGATGATCCAGTAACTGACCCAACCTGGCAGGAGAATATGCAGAGCGAGGACAGCAGTGCACAGGGGGAGGGAGGCGTAGCATCCCAACAGGCAGTAAGAAGCAGGGTGGTGGCTCCAGGCAGAAGTCAGGCAACCGTTCCCCGGAACAACAACACGACACAAGGTGCCTGTACAAATGTTAGGTCTTCCCGAGTCTGGCAGTTTTTTAAGTTGGATCCAGATGATTCTAAAAAGGCCATTTGCAACACCTGCCGTGCCAGCATCAGCAGGGGTACCAAAACTTGCAGCCTGACCACCACCAGCATGATCAGGCACATGTCAGCCAAGCACCCGACTTTGTGGGAAGTACAACAGAGTCGAGGAGCAGTGCTTGCTGATGTCACTACTACGTCTTCGCTGGTTGTGCATGCGAGCCAATCCCCTGTCCATGCTGCCTGCGAACAAGCCTCCTCCGGTCCTGCACCTGCAGTTGCCTACGCAGAAATAACACCATCATCAAGCACGTCCTTGTCCCAGCGCAGCGTTCAGTTATCCATTCAGCAAACCTTTGAACGCAAGCGCAAATACACTGCCAACGCCCCACATGCCACAGTTCTAAATGCTAACATTTTGTGACTGCTTGCGCTGGAAATGTTGCCTTTTAGGCTGGTGGAGACAGAAGCATTCCGCGACCTGATGGCGGCAGCTGTCCCACATTACTCGGTCCCCAGCCGCCACTATTTCTCCCGGTGTGCCGTCCCCGCGTTGCATAACCACGTGTCACAAAACATCACACGTGCCCTGAACAACGCTGTTTCACCCAAAGTCCACCTAACCACAGACACGTGTACAAGTGCTTGTGGGCAAGGCCGCTACATCTCGTTGACGGCACACTGGGTTAATATTGTGGAAGCTGGGACCCAGTCTGAGCGAGGGACGGAACACGTCCTTCCCACACCAAGGTTTGCAGGCCCTACCTCAGTCAGGGTTTCACCCACACTCTACAGCTCCGGAATGTCATGCTCTTCAGCCTCCTCCTCCTCCTGCGCATCCTCATCCACTTTACCCTCCACACCAGTCCCAAGCTGGAAGCACTGCAGCACTGCCTCGGCGAAGCGGCAACAGGCTGTGCTGAAGCTAATCTGCATAGGTGACAAACCCCACAATGCAGAAGAGGTGTGGACAGCTCTGAAACAGCAGGCAGATCACTGGCTCACACCTCTGAACCTAAAGCCAGGAAAAGTCGTGTGTGACAATGGCCGGAACCTGGTGGCGGCTTTGAGGCGAGGCCAGCTGACACATGTTCCATGCATGGCCCATGTGCTCAACCTCGTGGTTCAGCGGTTTCTAAAGTCATACCCAGAGCTGTCTGATCTGCTGGTAAAAGTTCGCCGCCTGTCTGCACATTTTCGAAAGTCACCGACTGCTTCAGCCGGCCTTGCCGGCTTTCAGCGCCGTTTGCATCTTCCGGCTCACAGACTGGTGTGTGATGTCCCCACGCGTTGGAATTCAACTCTGCACATGTTGGTCAGGATATGTGAGCAGAAGAGGGCAGTTGTTGAGTACCTGCATCACCTAAGCCGTCGGGAAATGGGTCAAACTCCACACATAACACCTGAGGAGTGGAGATGGATGTCCGACCTATGTACCATCCTCCAAAACTTTGAGAACTCCACCAAGATGGTGAGTGGTGATGACGCCATTATTAGCGTCACCATACCGCTACTCTGCCTTCTAAAACGGTCTCTGCTCAAAAACAAACATGATGCATTGCAGGCGGAGCGCGATGAGTTGCAGCAAGAAACAGTAGTGGGTGTGGGTGATAACACACAGCCCAGCCTCGTCTCATCACAACGTGCAGTGGAGGACTATGACGAGGAGGAGGATGAAGACATGGAGCAAATCTCCGGCCAAATTGAGGATATGACATGCACACCAGTCATATCCTCGGTTCAGCGTGGCTGGCCAGAGGGCAGGGTAGATGAGGAGGAGGAGGAGGAGGTGGAGGACAGCATGTTCAGTCATCGTGTTGGTCAGGCTACTGAAGTCCTGGCTGTTAAGAGTCTGGCGCACATGGCTGACTTTATGGTAAGCTGCCTGTCTCGTGACCCTCGCGTTAAGAACATCTTGGCCGACAATAATTACTGGTTGGTAACACTGTTAGACCCACGCTACAAGGAGAACTTTATGTCTCTTATTCCCGAGGCGGAGAGGTCAACCAAAATGCAGCAGTTCCGGAAGGCCATAGTCACGGAAGTAGGCAAAGCATTCCCCTCACAAAACGCTAGCGGCATAGGTCAGGAATCAGTGGACAACCAAGGCGTACAGCCGAGAGAGGCACAAGTCCAATCCGCCAGAGGTAGGGGAACAGTGTTACGGTTGCTGCGAGCGCTGGAGACTAAGTCCAGATTTCTTGCTACTGCACATGTGTGAGCGCCGGAGACTAAGTCCAGATTTCTTGCGACTGCACATGTGCGAGCGCCGGAGACTAAGTCCTATCTTGGAGCCATTGCACATGTGCGGATGACATCATCGCTGACACGAGTTCACATGTCTCTGACACCTTCTATGCTGATTGGTCGCTGGTCATGTGCTTGTGAAGCCTTGCTCGGTGATAGGCCCGCATGATGTCACTCCTGTCGTTCTGGCAGCGGATTGGCTCTGGTGTCCTCCATCTTGGATGAGGCACAGAGTCTATATAAGACCCTGACACATGCCGCATGGCGCTCAGTCCTCTTGGTTCATGCATAAGAGTAGACGCTCTGTGCGCGTTCCTCTAGGCATTTCTCTGTCTATGCTAGGTGAGCGCTACCGGCAGGGTAGCGTTCTTATACCTTACAGCTTCGGCTGCTGTCCGTATCCTTACCTCTTAGGGGAGCGGACATAGGCAGGTGCCTGAGGCACATGGTCTGGCTGGGCCTTGTGGTTCGACTCGTAGGTGGACGTTGCCGCTAGGGTAACGTTCCTTATACTGCGACTAGCAGTTGTTCGTATCCTCGCACGCTAGGGGAGCGAACAGAGGTAGGAGCTTTGTGCGGCTTACGCTGCTGTTCGTCTCTTTTGCACCACTAGAAGAGCGGACCTAGGCAGGTGCCATATCTAGTGGTTCGTGTCCTCGCACACTAGTGGAGCGAACGCAGGTAGGAGCTTTGTGCGGCTTACGCTGCTGTTCGTCTCTTTTGCACCACTAGAAGAGCGGACCTAGGTAGGTGCCATTTCGCACACATTGCCTTTGTCTCTGTGATTATTAACAGAGATCATTCCACACACCCTCCAAGTAAGGGAGGAATTGCTTTACTTACTTATTATATCCTTCTGTGAGTTAACAGAGGTATTGCACTCTGCCATAGTCTGCAGCAGAGTCTTTGCACGGTGGACCCTGACTGTCTGATACTCCTTTAGGTTATTATCAGACAGCCCCCCGTAACATTAGGACTGAGCCAAGGGTCTGGCAGTTATGGCAGAATATCAGCAGTTACACCGTTACATACAAGTACTTGAGTCACGGCTCAAGAGTATAGAGGATAAACCTCAGACCATGGTGACATCTGCACATGATCCTCGACTTGCTCTGCCAAACAGATATTCTGGCGATGCCAGATCATGTCGTGGTTTCATTAGTCAGTGTCAGATACACCTAGAGGTCAACTCTTCTCGCTTCTCTACGGAGAGGTCCAGAGTAGGCTTTATCATCGCCTTACTTCAGGACAAAGCCTTAGAATGAGCGACTCCCCTATGGGAGCGCTCTGATGTGGTTACTCTGAGACATCAAGACTTTCTTGATGCTCTTAAGGCGGTATTCATGGGTCCGCAGGTTACCCATGATGCGGCCCTGAGACTGTTAGATCTATCTCAGGGTTCGTTATCCACTAGTTCTTATGCCATTGCTTTTAGAACTCTGGTGGCAGAACTAGATTGGCCAGAGAAGGTGTTGATTCCTATCTTCTGGAGAGGGTTGGAAGGCTATGTCAAGGATGCTCTTGCTACTCGTGAGGTCCCTGCTTCTCTGGAGGACTTGATCACAGTAGCAACGAGGATCGATGTACGCCATAAGGAACGTAGACTCGAGGTCTCTTCCTCACGCCCTAAGCATCGGGCTATTCCAGTTGTTGAGGGTCCACTACCATCTTCCTCAGCATCTGAAACATCTCCCACTCCTATGGAGTTAGGTCATACGTCTTCCAGACTACGCAAGTCTGGTCCTCCTATATGTTACGTATGTCGTCAGGCTGGGCACTATGCCAACAAGTGTACTAGTCGTCAGGGAAACTCCCTGGCCTAGTAACCATTAGAGGGGGGTTACTAGAGACGTCTTCTGCACCCTCTAAGTGTTGTATCCCAGGTCAGCTCTCGTTATCTGAGAATACATGGCCTATTATGGCTTTTGTGGATTCCGGAGCTGACGGGACTTTTGTGTCCACAGGATTTGTAAAGCGACACAATATTCCCTCTATCATGTTAGAGGCGCCTATTCCTGTCCGTGTTGTTAATGGAACTATGTTGTCTGACTCCATTACATTGAGGACAGTTCCCTTGCGCCTTTCCCTGTCTCAGGGTCACATAGAGGAGATTTCTTTTCTTGTTTTGCCTGAGGGTATAGACGACGTCCTTCTGGGTCTCCCATGGCTTCGGACTCATGCTCCTCACATTGACTGGGAGTCTGACAGCATTATTAGTTGGGGTTCGAAATGTCAGTCCCGATGTCTTCCCTTACCACCTAAGGTCATTGCGGTTGCATCTACTGATCTCTCTCCCATACCTACACCCTATCTGGATTTCGCTGACGTGTTCTCCAAACAGGGTGCTGAGGTTCTTCCACCCCATAGGCCGTATGACTGTGCCATAGACCTTATCCCAGTTTCGGTTCCACCTAAAGGCAGGGTTTACCCCGTGTCGATACCTGAGTCGGAGGCCATGTCGACCTATATAAGAGAGAGTTTAGAGAAGGGGTTCATTCGTAAGTCTGTCTCTCCCGCGGGAGCTGGGTTTTTCTTTGTTCGGAAGAAAGAGGGTGATTTGCGTCCCTGCATAGATTACAGGGGTCTCAACGCAATCACAATAAAGAACAAATACCCATTACCTTTAATTTCGGAGCTCTTTGACAGACTGAGAGGAGCTCAAGTTTTTACGAAGTTGGATCTGCGGGGTGCGTATAACTTGGTACGAATTCGAAAGGGTGACGAATGGAAGACCGCTTTTAACACCCGAGATGGTCACTATGAATACCTCGTCATGCCTTTTGGGTTATGTAATGCACCCGCAGTATTTCAGGACTTCGTAAACGATGTGTTCAGGGATTTACTGTTATCCTCAGTAGTGGTGTATCTGGACGACATCCTGATTTTTTCTCCTGATCTGGAGACTCATCGTCAGGATGTCGTTCGTGTCCTTTCCCGTTTAAGGGAGCACTCATTGTTTGCTAAACTCGAGAAATGTGTATTCGAGCAGTCCTCATTGCCTTTTTTGGGTTACATTATCTCACAAGAGGGCCTGGCTATGGATCCTGCGAAGCTCTCTGCTGTCCTGCAATGGTCCGAACCTCATTCCTTGAAGGCGGTGCAACGCTTCTTAGGATTCATAAATTATTACAGGCAGTTCATACCCCATTTTTCTACTTTGGTGGCCCCTTTGGTGGCCTTGACTAAGAAAGGTGCTAATCCCAAAGCCTGGTCTACTGAGACATCTCAGGCTTTTGAGGCAGTAAAAAGACACTTTTCAACTGCTCCCGTTCTTCAAAGACCCGATGAGAATAAGCCCTTCCTCTTAGAGGTTGATGCCTCTTCAGTGGGTGCTGGTGCGGTCTTGCATCAAAAGAACGGTGCAGGTAGAAAAAGGCCGTGTTTCTTCTTTGCGAAAACCTTTTCACCGGCAGAGAGAAACTATACCATTGGGGATAGGGAACTGCTCGCCTTGAGATTAGTCTTGGAGGAGTGGCGTCAGTTGCTGGAAGGAGCGAAACATCCTTTCCAGGTCTATACAGACCATAAGAATCTGACGTACTTACAAACCGCTCAGCGTCTGAATCCTCGCCAAGCCCGCTGGTCCTTGTTTTTCTCCCGATTTCACTTCTCCATCAACTATCTGTCTGGGAGTAAGAATAACAAGGCAGATGCCCTGTCTCGCTCTATGCTTTCTACCCAGGAAGAGATTGACGAACCTCGTCTTATCCTTCCCTCCAGGGTTTTTCATACGCTCTCCACTGTGACGTTAGACCAAATCCCACCGGGCAAGACCTTTGTTCCGCCTGATCGACAGAATGATATACTGTCATGGGCCCACACCTCAAAGGTGGGTGGGCATTTTGGTATTAGGCGGACACGAGAGTTACTGGAGAGGTGGTATTGGTGGCCACACTTAGCCAGCCACGTCAAGAGATATGTCGGTTCCTGCTACTCGTGTGCTCGCAACCGTCCATCACGGCAGAGACCGGCTGGGCTCTTGCATCCTTTACCAGTGCCAGATAGACCATGGGAGGTGGTAGGCATGGACTTTGTGGGTGATCTTCCATGTTCACAGGGACATAGATTTGTGTGGGTCATTACGGACCATTTCTCCCGGATGGTTCATCTCGTACCGTTATCGAGAATCCCATCTTCCAGGGTACTAGCCAAACTATTCCTCAAGCATGTCTTTAGGCTTCACGGGATGCCAGATCGTATCATTTGTGATAGAGGCCCGCAATTTACTTCCCGTTTCTGGCGAGATCTTTGTAGCCTTCTGCAAATTGAGTTGAATCTCTCTTCGGCATACCATCCGGAGACCAATGGTTTGGTTGAGCGTACCAATCAATCCATGATTATATACCTTCGACACTTTGTTGCTGAGAACCACGATAACTGGTCCTCCCTACTACCCTGGGCAGAATTTGCCCTTAACAATTCGCTGGCTGAGGCCACTGGGCAGACACCGTTTGTACTCAATAATGGGCAACACCCTAGGGTACCGGTACCGTTTCCCGCTGCTGCACCTCCTCCTCTTGTGGCCGACTGGGCAACTAATGCCAGAGAGGTTTGGGATCGGACTCAAGAGTCGATCCAAGCAGCTAAGGACCGTATGAAGACGGTGTCCGATCGGTTTCGTCGCCCAGCTCCTGTCTTTTCTCCAGGGGACTTTGTGTGGCTCTCTGCAAAACACGTGAGACTTAGAGTGAGCTCTGTCAAATTTGCTCCTCGCTTCCTGGGTCCTTATGAGGTTCTTCGACAGGTAAATCCTGTAGTCTACCAATTGAAGTTACCCGTCCATCTTAGGATCCATGACAAATTCCATGTCTCACTGCTAAAGCCGGCTATTTTACCTCACGCTCGTGAAGTGCACTCTCCTGCCTCTGATTCCTCTCGCTCTAGCTATGAGGTACGAGCCATAGTTGGTTCTAAGATGGTTAGAGGGAGCAGGTTCTTCTTGATAGATTGGGAGGGTTACGGCCCGGAACATCGCTCTTGGGAGCCTGAGGAGGCTGTCCATGCTCCCGACTTAGTTGCCGATTACCTGCGTCGCCGGGAGGGGGGCCCTTGAGGGGGAGGTACTGTTACGGTTGCTGCGAGCGCTGGAGACTAAGTCCAGATTTCTTGCTACTGCACATGTGTGAGCGCCGGAGACTAAGTCCAGATTTCTTGCGACTGCACATGTGCGAGCGCCGGAGACTAAGTCCTATCTTGGAGCCATTGCACATGTGCGGATGACATCATCGCTGACACGAGGTCACATGTCTCTGACACCTTCTATGACGATTGGTCGCTGGTCATGTGCTTGTGAAGCCTTGCTCGGTGATAGGCCAGCATGATGTCACTCCTGTCGTTCTGGCAGCGGATTGGCTCTGGTGTCCTCCATCTTGGATGAGGCACAGAGTCTATATAAGACCCTGACACATGCCGCATGGCGCTCAGTCCTCTTGGTTCATGCATAAGAGTAGACGCTCTGTGCGCGTTCCTCTAGGCATTTCTCTGTCTATGCTAGGTGAGCGCTACCGGCAGGGTAGCGTTCTTATACCTTACAGCTTCGGCTGCTGTCCGTATCCTTACCTCTTAGGGGAGCGGACATAGGCAGGTGCCTGAGGCACATGGTCTGGCTGGGCCTTGTGGTTCGACTCGTAGGTGGACGTTGCCGCTAGGGTAACGTTCCTTATACTGCGACTAGCAGTTGTTCGTATCCTCGCACACTAGGGGAGCGAACAGAGGTAGGAGCTTTGTGCGGCTTACGCTGCTGTTCGTCTCTTTTGCACCACTAGAAGAGCGGACCTAGGCAGGTGCCATATCTAGTGGTTCGTGTCCTCGCACACTAGTGGAGCGAACGCAGTTAAGAGCTTTGTGCGGCTTACGCTGCTGTTCGTCTCTTTTGCACCACTAGAAGAGCGGACCTAGGTAGGTGCCATTTCGCACACATTGCCTTTGTCTCTGTGATTATTAACAGAGATCATTCCACACACCCTCCAAGTAAGGGAGGAATTGCTTTACTTACTTATTATATCCTTCTGTGAGTTAACAGAGGTATTGCACTCTGCCATAGTCTGCAGCAGAGTCTTTGCACGGTGGACCCTGACTGTCTGATACTCCTTTAGGTTATTATCAGACAGCCCCCCGTAACAAACAGTCTTTAAGATGTGGGACAGTTTTCTCAGCCCCTCACGTACCACAGCCCCTGAGGTGCGGGGTAGTGCCACAAGAAATCCTAAGTTTTCCCAGATGCTCAAGGAGTACCTTGCAGATCGAACAACTGTACTCCGACATTCCTCTGTGCCTTACAATTATTGGGTATCCAAGGTGGACACGTGGCATGAATTGGCTCTCTACGCCTTGGAAGTCCTGGCCTGCCCTGCCGCTAGCGTTTTGTCAGAGCGTGTTTTTAGTGCCGCAGGTGGAATCATTACAGATAAACGCACCCGCCTGTCAACTGAAAATGCTGACAGGCTGACTCTGATCAAGATGAACAAGGGTTGGATTGGGCCAGACTTCACCACACCACCAGCAAATGAGAGCGGAATTTAAAGTTTGTAACGGGAATTTGCCATGTACCTCCACTCACCCATGGGTACACACTTCTGGACTTTGGATAATCGCTGGACTGCTCCTCCTTCTCCTCATGCGCCACCATGATGACCGTTACAATAGTTAGGCCTTTATTTCAGGTATACCCCCAGTGGTAAATTTTTTCGCCCATTCTTTGCAGAATGGACATTACAACGACAGGAGACCCGCTCCTTTGCAATGGGAACAATGTTTTGAGGCCCTCATGCACGTCTCTATCCAGGGACAACGTGGAGCCTCCCTATTTTTGGCTGGCCTGCCTAAGGGCTATACTATAATACACCCACTTCCTGACAATGGACACTTAATGTTTTGAGGCCCTCATGCACGTCTCTATCCAGGGACAACGTGGAGCCTCCCAATTTTTGGCTGCCCTGCCTAAGGGCTATACTATAATACACCCACTTCCTGACAATGGACACTTAATGTTTTGAGGCCCTCATGCACGTCTCTATCCAGGGACAACGTGGAGCCTCCCAATTTTTGGCTGCCCTGCCAAAGGGCTATACTACAATAGACCCACTTCCTTACAATAGGCACTTCAGGTTTACAGGCCCTCATGCACGTCTCTATCCAGGGACAACGTGGAGCCTCCCAATTTTTGGCTGCCCTGCCTAAGGGCTATACTATAATACACCCACTTCCTGACAATGGACACTTGATGTTTTGAGGCCCTCATGCACGTCTCTATCCAGGGACAACGTGGAGCCTCCCAATTTTTGGCTGCCCTGCCTAAGGGCTATACTATAATACACCCACTTCCTGACAATGGACACTTAATGTTTTGAGGCCCTCATGCACGTCTCTATCCAGGGACAACGTGGAGCCTCCCAATTTTTGGCTGCCCTGCCTAAGGGCTATACTATAATACACCCACTTCCTGACAATGGACACTTAATGTTTTGAGGCCCTCATGCACGTCTCTATCCAGGGACAACGTGGAGCCTCCCAATTTTTGGCTGCCCTGCCAAAGGGCTATACTACAATAGACCCACTTCCTTACAATAGGCACTTCAGGTTTACAGGCCCTCATGCACGTCTCTATCCAGGGACAACGAGGAGCCTCCCAATTTTTGGCTGCCCTGCCTAAGGGCTATACTACAATAGACCCACTTCCTTACAATGGGCACTTCAGGTTTACAGGCCCTCATGCACGTCTGTATGCAGGGGCATTGGTGAACCTCACAATTTTGGACTGCCCTGGCAAAGGAAAATACTACAAAGACTCACTTCCTCAAAATGGGCACATTAGACTCAGAGGCCTTTATGTACGTCTCTTCTCAGGGACATCGGAGTGCCACACAATGTTTTACGTAAAATCTTTCATGTATTAATCTCAAAAAGTAACATACATTAGCTCTATCTCACTATTGGGTATGTGCCCTTAACATTTCCGCCATGAAAATTCATGTTGGTGTCATTTTTGAAGGTTTTCTGGTGAGTCCGTAAAAATGGCGTAAAACGCGGACAAAATTGTTCACAGCTGTGACTTTTGAGTGATAAATGCTTCAAGGGATCTTCCCCATGCTGATGCCATGTCATTTGAGCACTCTTCTGAGACTTTTGTGCCATTTTTAGGGTTTCGACATGCTGCCGGGGGTCATTTCACAAAAATACTCTGGTCTCCGATAGGATAACATTGGGCTCGGTGCTCGGGCCGAGTACACGAGTATCTTGGGATGCTCGGCCCGAGCCTCGAGCACCCGAGCTTTTTAGTACTCGCTCATCACTAGGGAAAATGTCTCAGGGATCAGTCACATGCCTCCAGCAGTCCTTTTCCAGGTAAATCAGGGTATCTCAATGGCTCTCTGGGGTGCTGCCTGTAGCAGCAGCTTCTCCTCCAGATGATTTATCTTTCTGCTTGTCTCCTGTAGTTCTCTGCCAGACTGAATAATCCCCCAGGTAAACAGAGAGTTTAGGTTGATCCCAGGCCCCCCTTCCTCAGATTAGGGACAAAAGCCTGGCAGGGGGTGAGTATCCTGCAAACAGGACAATGTACACAGAAGGAATACACAGAATGGACAGGGCACCACGCCTAAAATACGAACATACACAAAACTATAGACAACCCCCCATATTCCATCATCACAAAGAGGTTGTGATCTAGTAACGCAGCCCAGAAAAATTCTAGAAGTGCATGACACTCAATTGTTAATGATACACCAAACCCACTGAATATGTCAGTTAATCCTAGGTAATAAGAAATTCATGCAATAATTATAACTTAGGTAAAAGCTAGATCTCTATTAGAATAAACATGAAATTAATAAAAACAAAACAAAACCGGGAAAATCTACTGAGAGGAGAAACTATATCTGTCCCGGAGAACCATAGAAGGTTAGAACATATAAAGTGCATAAGGGATGCAAAATGGTAGATAAAGTGCAGCACATATCATTAATACGGGATAAGTATCGTATATGCGCTAAAACAACCAATAGTTCTAAAACACCCATAACAACCATACAATGCATAATAATTGATACCTTAATGTCAGGTGCAGTATGCACCTAGAACCACAAGCAGTTCTGGGTGCATATTGCTAATCCCTTCCTAACAGTCCCTTTATAGCATAGATAAAGGGATCTTTAGAGAAAGTATTTCTAAAGATCTTTTATCTTATGCTAATGAGGCCAGGGACTAGTTCCAAGGGCGTTATATCCCCTGACTAGTCTGGTCTCTTAGCATGTTAGTATGCATACAGAGGTGTACTAACATGATATTCTCTGTAGCATCGCCAGCAGTGACACGTACCTGTGTTCACTGTGACCGCGCTTTTGGATGCCCGGCACTTCCGATCATGCGCAGTAAACTTCTCTGAAGCTGGGACGCATACACCCGGCTTCATACTGCAAATGACCAAAAGTGCCCGGCATTCAGAAGCAAAGAGAGGTACGCATGTCACTGCGGGTGATGCTGAATTGAATAGCATGATAGTACGCCCCTGTGGACATACAAACATGCTAATAGGATGGACTAGTTGGGGGATAGCATAGAGATGCATATGTGGTTCAAGACAGAGTGTCCCTCCAGCCCGACTTGTGTTTCACCCAGCTTCTTACAGGGGGATGTCAGGGTGGGGGACCGCTGCCCTAATATATGGTACTTAGGCCAATTAAAGAATAACATGGGCTTGACGTGAGTGAGTAGTACATTTGCCATATCATACCAGTGACTTCCTGTCAGCGGGTATAAAGGTGACACAAGCAGTGTAAGCGGTGAATGCGCCTTTATCATCTCCCACCCTGGGACTTCTTGTCATAGCGTGCTGGAACACAAGAGGGAAACCCTTGCAGTCACGTGTATATGCGCTTCTTAAGCTCAAGGGAGACAAGAAATCACACATGTGCACAACCAGAACAGCTCTTAGCTTGCATACAATTACAGCTGTGAACAATATGAAAGATGTCCATAACACCTAAACCATGGGAACATGAATGAATACATTATGCTATGTTCATAGGAATTCATTGACATATCCACTGGATTTGATGTATTATTAATCTTTATAAGGCTGCAGGAAAAAGCTGAATGAAACTTTCAGTAGCCGCATAGGGAAATAATGGAGTGCAGATCGAACACATACACTGCCTCTTCATTTTCCAAATTAAGGCGAGTTTCAGCAGTCAAACCCCAACCAATCAGATTGATTTAGCTGACAACTCCTTTAAACCCATGGAATGTTCTATGAGCAAAAGCATTAGTTGTATGAATCACTCTTATCTATGTCATTAGTATGACTCTTGTTCATTGCAGCCGCTGATTAGCCAGTGAAGTCTCATGCTAGCTTCTTCTACTCAAAGACCCAGAGAGTCGGCAATGAATTAACAATATATGTAGTGGATGTTGTTGCTTTTTTAACTTTCAGTGGTTTTATTTTTAGCTTCGTTCAGAAATTGGACACACCTTTTCATAAGGTCAATACTGTTTTCCATCCTCAAAATACAACCAAGAAGGTTTCTTGTTGGTAAGATGAGGAGTTTAAAGAAAGTTGATGGTTGACCATATGCCCTATTCAAAGTATATGGCATTAATGAAGACAGTTAAGTCCTGTGTTTTTTCCATCAGTACTTTAAGTGACAAAGCATCCCACTCATAAGTGGGAAAAGCCTAAGAGCAGTATATATTTGGAGCAGCCCTTATACATTATAGAAGCAATTGGATGGCACGTATCAAAACATTTTATTTGTTACAGGTTTTGACTGTTTGGAGATTCATCCAAGTCTAACAGAATCCGTCAAGCTTTATTATATTAATGATTTATCTATGGTTAATGATTTACAGATCACCACATCTCACATTAGAAAGGAATGTTTTATGGCTTTACTGGGCTTACAAGAAAAACATCCTTCTATGCTGTTGATGAGACCTTCTAGTTATAGTTCTAGTGGATACGCCTTTGTTATGGTTACAAACCTACGAAATTAGCTGGATCAGAACAAACAAAAGGATAAAACCTAAAACATAACTTTTAATATTATGCTGATAAAAGTGAGAAAGCTCACAGGTTATAAGCAAGGGTGGCCCAAAACCACCTGAACTAAAATTGGGCTAGATATGGTAGGCCCAAACAAAGAGTGTCCCAGATAGGTACCACGGTAGGACTTTCTACACCTTGTAGTTGCTGGTCACCACCTGGGACATTGATACACAAAACATCAACAATCAGAACCCCAACCGTAGGGAAGATGTATGTACTATGTGTGTCAGAATAATTAGAAGTTCCTAGACCTTTACAAACCGTATTTTTCATAAATCCCACTTTAGGTGGGAACGGTCTTACCGGTCCGGAGCTCCGTAGGCATAGAACAATTGGTTTAACGGTTCAGGCAGGGGGCTGTTTTACCAGCATGTTTAGATCCCTCGGAGGCCTCAACCAAAAGCAGGGCATACAATCACCATGCCCACTCCCAACGTTTCAACCTTAGTTCATCAGGGGAGTTTCTGTGGGGAAGTGCAGTCAAGCGGTGTCTCCACCGAAAGACTGTTACAAAATGCCCAAGTCACGCATAATGGCGTGCACGTAGAGCCCAAAGTTCATATCTGGCGGCAGATATGAACTTTGGGCTCTACGTGCACGCCATTATGCGTGACTTGGGCATTTTGTAACAGTCTTTCGGTGGAGACACCGCTTGACTGCACTTCCCCACAGAAACTCCCCTGATGAACTAAGGTTGAAACGTTGGGAGTGGGCATGGTGATTGTATGCCCTGCTTTTGGTTGAGGCCTCCGAGGGATCTAAACATGCTGGTAAAACAGCCCCCTGCCTGAACCGTTAAACCAATTGTTCTATGCCTACGGAGCTCCGGACCGGTAAGACCGTTCCCACCTAAAGTGGGATTTATGAAAAATACGGTTTGTAAAGGTCTAGGAACTTCTAATTATTCTGACACACATAGTACATACATCTTCCCTACGGTTGGGGTTCTGATTGTTGATGTTTTGTGTATCAATGTCCCAGGTGGTGACCAGCAACTACAAGGTGTAGAAAGTCCTACCGTGGTACCTATCTGGGACACTCTTTGTTTGGGCCTACCATATCTAGCCCAATTTTAGTTCAGGTGGTTTTGGGCCACCCTTGCTTATAACCTGTGAGCTTTCTCACTTTTATCAGCATAATATTAAAAGTTATGTTTTAGGTTTTATCCTTTTGTTTGTTCTGATCCAGCTAATTTCGTTAATTACTGTGGATTCACAATTTGGTATACTGCTAATTACCCCATGGTTACAAACCTACCAGTTATATGAAAAAATCAATTTATAGACCTCGGGATTATTTATTAGGTACCCTCTCAACTGCCTCTTCTTTTTACAAAAATAACAATTATGATAAAGCTCTTGGTACTGCAATTTAGCCGATGTCTTACAAAAGTGTAGTTGTAAGAGTGTACCTTTTACTGGGATAGATGAAAAGTTGCTGATTGCTGTTTTTTTTCTGACTAGGATTAGAAATGAGTAAACACAAGGTTCAGTGTTCATACCAAGCACAGACTTTACAAAAAAAACAACAGAGTTCGAGCTCGAAGATCGGGTGCTTTACTTGTACATAGGCAAACCACTCATGAGAGCATCGCTGTGCTCTGGTCTGCTCAGCCCAATGCAAGCCGCTTGTAGTGTTTGAACAGCTCGCACTGGAGGTAGCAACAGCATGATCGCATGTTGTGTGGACCAGACCAAAAAAATGGAAAATAGGTATTTGCCTATGATTAAGGAGTTTTTTCTTTGAAACGCGTATGGCGTGGAAAGGCATATGGAGAGATTTTGTTGATCCATTAACATTTTTTTTATGTGACCCAATAAACTTCAAGATTTTTAAAGACAACGGTGCAGGATTTGTTTCCCTCCCTGTTTTTGCTTCTAATGATTATATTAGTTAAATAGTAAAACACTTGGTAAAACTGTCACTGAGAAGACTTGAATGTATATTTGGATGACAAAATCAACTTAAATGACCAGTACCAGGCAACTACTGCAACTCTATTCAAAGGATGAATTAAAAGAGGCAGAGATGCTCACAATAAGAAAATAGTTTTGCCTATATACAAATTACTAACCAGGCTGTACTTGGAATATTCCATACAAATTTGGCCTCCAGTGAATGGAAAGTCTAAATCTGAATTGGGGCAAATGCCAAGAAAAGCATGATTGCTCATGTTATCAAACTTGGGGTTGTCGAGTCTAAAAAAATGAAGGCATAGAGGCGATCTTATTACTATGTACAAATATATGAAGGGACAATACAGAGATCCATCTAATAGAATTTTCACACCTAAGCTGGCAATAATGAGAATAAGCATTGACTACATCTAGAGCTGGGGTGGGGGACCTTTTTACTGCCGGGGGTCATTTGGAAATTTCTACCAACCTTCGGGGGCCACACAAAATTATCAGCTTGAAAATTACACTGCTTTATTTGGTCAAACAATTTATTCACTCACCCCTACTGTGGTGGCTGGAGCTGCTTCTCTTTGGTGCGGCTGTGATGTTCGGTGATATTGATCACGTTGCTTCTGACAACTGCTTTTCCAGGTTTGTCTCGGTCTGGAGCACAGTCATCTCTTTGTGATAATAAGATTGGTAAACCATATACATCACATAACAGATGCTGGGACTGCTGTATATACATCACAGGAGACACTGGAGGCAGATACATCACTGGAGGGGCTGTGGGCATATACATGACATAGGAGATGTTGGGACTGCTGTATATACACCACATAGAAGACGCTGGGACTGTTGTATATACATTACATAGAAGACATTGGGGCTGCTATATATACATTACAGAAAAAACTGAGGGCACATACATCACATGAGGGGTTGGGGACATGCCCTCATCCCCTCCTGTGATGTATATATGTGACGCCCTGGACTAGCCAGGTAGTCACAGACATACCAACACACACACACCCACCCTAGGCAGTTACAGCAGCCAAACACAAAACCCTTGTTGCCTCCCTCCAGGGTCTAATGTCCACACCAGGTGGGGCGGAGCCAGGCGGTTGGCCCCACCCACTGAGGAGTTCACAGGCCTGGAGGCGGGAAAAGTGTCAGATCAGTTCAGGAGGTGAAAGTGAGAGGAGTGAACACCTGGGTGTCTGGGTTGGAGCCCAGACACTAATAGCAAGGTTGGCAGACAGTGGTGGCCGTCTGTAGGAGTTAGTGGAACTCCGCAGAGCCGTAAGGACCGGGGTCGGGCGTCGGCCCGGCGGTACCGGACCGGGGAAAGGAGTGAAGCTAAGCACACAGGCAGGGCCATCGGACCCCGACCAGGCTTGGAGCCGCCGTCAATAGTCAAATCCGAATGTGACAGGAACCCCAGGGGTTTCCCAACTACCAAGTCCCGATTGAAGGCAACCGTCCACCCAGAGAGGATATACAGCCACCGCCACAGGCTAGAAATCCAAGGGCCAGAGCCTGCGGGCAAAACGGGCTCTTACGGCACCTATACGCCAGGGAGCGGACTACCAGTGGGCAACCACAGGAGTCAGAACATTCTAAAAGGTGCAGGGAAAGACAGCCACCATCAGCCGTCCAGGGAGAGCACAACAACAACACTGCAGCCGGCTGCGGGACCCGTCCATCCGGCCGTTTTGGTTTACCAGAGACTCTGTCAGTGATTGTCTGAGTGAGTACACCAGTGCCATCAGGCACCGCGCCGCGCAGTCCCTGCACCCCAGACATCCAGCCTCCCCGTTACACCATCGGGCCCCGGGATAACCAACCCCTGCCCACGGAGGGGACAACATCTCAGCTGCACCCTACCATCTCTCCCGGGATCCCCGTTACCAGCAGCGGTGGTGCCATTATCACCACGATTTGTGGGTGGCGTCACGAACAATCTCCCTAACCAAACCACCCCCCTTTTCATTCACAGGTGAGGAGCGCTGCTCGAGTCCCCGGGTCCGGTCCACCGCTCGAGCCACCGAGCAGCAGCAGCAGAAGCCCCGGACCCGAGCGTGGCGAGCGCGTCCCCTCCGCCCGCGACATATACCCCCAGCCTCTCCTGTGATTTATATGCCCCCAACATCTTCTGTGATGTGCATGCATCTAGGGCCGGAGTTTCTCCACCCTTGACCTAGTGGAACCATGATTACAGATGTACCGTAGGAGCAGGGAGACTATGGAACTCTTCGAAATTATGTAAACATCGATTCACCAAATCAATGGCTTGGATATCTTTCTTAAAAATTATAATATTACAGATTATGGCTAGATTTTGTGATGGGATATGGTTCTCGAAGCTAGTCTGATTGTGATATATGGAGTCAGAAGGAATGTTGCTTCTGACATGGGGCAATTAAGAAAACCCAACATCCCCAGAAATGCTATGTACCTGCAGATATTGGGTTTGCTGCCATGGACTTTGCAATGCTAGGTGCAGTATCTGTACGGGTGGCACATATTACTTGTCACCTGGCTTTCTCTTTGAAGATAGAGTTAAGAAATAGCCAAAACCAATTTTTAATTTTATAGAAAGAAAAACATTAATGGCTTATATTTACTGGTAATATATTTAGCAGCAAATCCTCTTTAGGGAATTAATTATGGAAATTAAACCTATATAAAACAAAACACAGTGAAAGGTTAAATTAATATCAAAATCCCTCTGACCTAATAGAGAGAGAGACCAGAGAGAACATTATGGCTTCATAGAAATGTTGTTTGTATCAATATAATTATCTGTTATTTTCCTTGTTTGTGCTGATTAATAAAGTGTGCTGAACAGATATGTTTATTTTCCTTGGGTAGACATTTTACACATTAGTACATGAGATGTACGTGCTGTTTCTTACGGTTATTTAATTAATAATCTCTGTTTTCTAAGGACTTTGTTTTTGTGAAGATGTAGGAGAAATGCCTTATGCACCTTCAGAGAAGTAACACTTGCAGCACCGCTCGTGAGCAATCTGTAGAACTGTAGTGCTTCTCCATATGCTATCATTTATATCGTTGTCAGGAAAAAAATCACTACTATCGTGTCCATTTTCATATTCATGGTAATACTGTTAGGCCGACCTTAAAAATGGTAATGGTGATGCATTAAAAAAATATAAACCCATAGAAGGGGCTTGTATTTCATTTGACTTTTGAACCATTATGGGTCCACGAACTTCCCTAAGAGCTCAGAGATTGAAGGCATCAGCATAACGTGGTGGATAGGGTTCTCCATATAAAACAGCCCAACTGAAATCCCAAGTGCCAGCCATCAAGAGCACAGCTGCCCTACACACAGGTAGCGGGGCCCCAACAGCTTCATGCCAAGGGTCTACGACAGACAACTAAAATTGTGCACAGAGGCAAGGTCCGGACTATCAAGTGACACCGGTGGGAGCGTACACTTGGATGGGCTCCCCTGTAGTGACTGGATGCATAGAGACTTTGGTTTATCTTCAGTGTGAGCGTCTGCTTTATAATCCTAATCTAGCACCACGACTACCCACAGTGAGTAACCTAGTCCCCCTTGCACCCTGCGCTCCCAAGCATCCCAGCAAACACCCCAGAGGCCGGGGCCTTCCCTACCTGGAGAGGGACTGACACCTTGCTGCCCCCACACCATCTGCCCCTTCCAGCAGTGGCGGTACTTCCATTACCGCAACCCGCAGGTGGCGTCACAAACTTCTCCCCTGTAAATATCCCCTTTCAAGGATCGGAGTGTTAGCCGAGCCCGGGTCCAGATCCCTCGAGCCACGACCACCCCAGATCCGAGTACCCCGATCTGTGCCGGGGCGGCACACATTGCCACATTAATTATGTCTTCATTAAAATGGTGCTGGAGTCCGCGCATGGGCGTACTGCATTCTCCGGCACCATTTTATTGACGACACTGTGTGGAAGACTATTAGTGGAAGAGGCACATTAGCAGATGTAAAAAAAATCTGTAAAAAAAACTCGCCGTTGCCACTCATAGTCCCACCGATCCACAACAAACACCACTTTGCCACCGCTAAATGTGCTTGATAGATCACTGCCCGCACTTTAGCATTATATGTGGACATGCATTCACTGAATGTGATGAGGTTTTCTCACTTGCCTTGCTTCACCGCGGTAGCATAGGAACACACTTCATATAAAAGTCCAGTTTATTTAACTCATCTTAAACCTCTACAATGGAACATGACATGAGCCTTCTTTCGGCTGTACAAGCAGATAAACAAACATGGTATTACAGTCCTCATAACTGTAGGATCACCTACACAAAGTCCACTGACCCTGGTAAGGATTCACCCATAGATTTCAAGTCTGTTATCCTTAGGAGATTTGGCAGTCTCCCCACACACTGACTCCTGTCAGTGCACATCACCTCTTTCAGAGGCTTCACACACACATCCTCCACAGACTCTGAACTTCCCTCCTCCTATGAGCGCACAAAAAGTCTCATTAAGACACAAATGTGAAAATTATGGGTGGAGGTATATGGATGACCAGTCCCACCCATCTCTCCAACCATCTGTAAACGTGGCCCTGTGAATACTCTAACAAAACTTGTGGCACTACAAGTACCAGAACGGACCTCCAGGTTTACACCACTTCTGTGGTACATATCTGCCATTTACAACATAGCAGGTCACCATCTTACAGCATGGAGAAGGCTTGAAATGGATAATAATTCAAAGCACACCACACCCTCTGTAAAACATGGTGGAGGCAGTGTGATAGCTGGGCATGCATGGCTTTTAATGGTACTGGGTCACTGGTGATTATTGATGATGTGACTGAAGACAGAAGCACCTGGATGAATTCTGAAGTGTACATGGTGATAATTTCCACTCAGATTCCACCAAATGCAGCAAGGTTGATTGAACAGCACTTCACAGTACAGATGGAAAATGACCCAAAACATACTGGGAGAGCAACAGAAGCATTTTTTAAGGCAAAGAAATGGCATAGTCTGCAATGGCCGAAGGTCTATGGCTTCCAGATTTCAGGCAGTCATTGCCTGCAAATTAATCACTACAAAGTAAGTTTGGCCCCTGGAGTCAGGAGGCTTTGTAGCAAAATAGTTGCAATTTCGAAGCATTTCACAGGATATTTTTGTTCAGCCCCTTGTAGGGATTCACGCTCTCAGGTAGGCATTAGGTAGCATTCACACAGGAAATGTGATCTTGTTCCAAATGTGCAGTTCTGTAGTGTATGTATTCTAGTTCATGATGTCTATCCAATGTAGCGATTAATGAATACATGTTCGGAGTATTATGCGATAACCAAAATTTTGTGATATGATTGAGTGCAGTCATACAACTATGACCTATGATAAACCTGGCCTCTCTAGGATATTTATTTTGTTTTGTTTGTCCTATTTTTATCCTTGAAGAAAAATAAAAACAGTTTAAACCAAATGTGCAGTTCTGTTGATGTCTCTTAAAACTAAAATGGAATCAATAACAATAAAACAGCCTTTTCTTGGCACAAAGCTATAACAGCAAATAAACAGTTCATTCTGCAGGCACATATATGTCAGTGCAGCTCACCCAAACAGATTACAGTCCATTATCCTGGAGCATTCTGTCACAAGTGTGTCATGGCCTGAGGTGATCTCGGGGGGATCTGGGATCCAAATGTCACAGAGTATTGTGGATCGCAGATCCGATTTAGTGCCCACTCATCATATATCCTGAGTTAGAATGAATTTAATTCTATCAGGTACTGAAGGGGTTAAGGTTCATTTATATCCTGCAGTGATCTAACAAGTAGATGTAACCTCAGCTGTTGCCACTCCCTTCTGCTATAATTATCTGCTCTTCAGTCCTTTCTATGCTGACTATAGCTCATACCTAAGCTGAACGTATGGTAGGAACTCGTTGCTGCATAGCTGTGGTTTCATTACTATTGCAGCTGCATAGGTTCTTACTGAAGAAACCAAGGAGTGCTTTTCATCGTGTCTTTCCCCACCTGTTTGTCTTACGTACCTTTTGCTGTCTTATTGTAGTGGCAAGGCTTGCATCTCACTGGCCTTCACTAATCAGGGTGAGTTCAGGGCCAGCAAGAGCCTAGGCACGTGATTGGTGCATGGGGTGAAGGCCCCATCTAGGGATGTTAGGGAGTGAAGGGATCAGCCTCAGGTGAGTGGTCGGAGCTGACCCTGCTTTCCGTAGCCCAAGGGCCTTGTATTGTGTGCCCTTTATTTTACGTCTCTCAACAAGGGATTTCTCCTCCCCTGGCATAACACTACCCAGGTCTTTCCTCTGTGTTGCGGCATTTGCCAGGAGACTTCTCATACCGAGCGTGACACCTATAGTCACACCGTGAGACAAATTCTCAACAAATAAGGAGGGCAAGCCTACCAGTCTCTATAGTTCCCTACAGCCAGTGTTCCTGTTCCTTGCAGCACCAACCTAAGTGTTCAACTCCATGCACAGTTCACATTCAACATCTTGGACTCTCAGCATTTTCCACATACTGCACTCAATCTCCAACAGACTCAGAGACCAAATGAACAGATGCCCTGGACCTTAGTCAAAGCTATCCAGGTGCATGTAATCAAGCCCTACATTGCTAGGATTTAACCTGGCTTAGCTACACCTTTTAGTTATTTCTGAAAGTTTACACTTCAATTGCTTCTCAGTTGTTTCATTTTAAACAAATAAATGTTAGTCAGTTAGGTCCATATATATTTGGACACTGATAGTTTTTTTTTTTACTGAAACATATTCAAGTTATAGTTATATAATGTACATTAGACATAAAGTGCTGACTTTTAGCTTTCATTTGAGGATATCCATATTAAAATTTGATGAAGGGTTTAGGAGTTTCAGATCTTTGATATGTCCGACCCTGGTTTTAAAAGGCTCAAAAGTAATTGGACAATTGACTCAAAGGCTGTTTCATGGGCAGATGTCGGCAATTCCTTTGCTATTTCGTTTTCAATTAAACTCACTAAACGCCTGGAGCTGATTTGAATTGTGGTGCATGCATTTTGAAGTTTTTGCTGAGAAGTAAACATGCAGTTCAAGGAGCTCTCAATGCAGGTGAATCAAGCAATCCTTCATGTGTGAAAACAGAAAAAAAATCCAAGAAATTGCTACAATATTAGGAGTGGTTAAATCTTCAGTTTGGTACATCCTAAGAAAGAAAAAAAGCACTGGTGACCTCAACAATGCAAAAAAACCTGGAAGACAATAGTGGTAGGTAATCACAGAATAATTACCATGGTGAAGAGCCAACAGCCAACCAAGAAAACAACACTCTTCAGGATGTAGGTGTATCAATATCCAAATCTACCATAAAGAGCAGACTGCAGGAAAGAAAATATAGAGGGTTCACCACATGATGTCAGCCAGTCATAAATCTCAAGATTAAGAAGGCTAAATTGGAGTTTGTAAAAAAAAATAAAAAAAATCTTTAAAAAACAGCACAGTTCTGGAAGAACATTCTTTGGACAAATAAAACCAAGCTTAACCTCTACCACTAGGATGGAAAGAAAAAAGTATGGTGAAGGCATAGTATAGCTTATGATCCAAAGCATACCACATCATCTGTAAAACATGATGAAGGCGGTGTGATGGCTGGGCATGCATGGCTATCAGTGGCCCTGGGTCACTAGTGTTTATTGATGATGTGACGAAGGAAAGAAGCATATCATCAACAAACAAACAGAAATCAGAGTATATTGTATCAAAATAGTTTTATTTTGCAAAAAATATTTTTGTAAAAAATTTTTTTATTTATTCCAAATCACTAAAAACATCACAACATCAAGAAAAACATCACCAGAAAAAACACATAGACTAAGGGGATCTTTGACCTAAAAAAATATTATTGGTGAGGAGAGCAGAAGGAGGTTATACTTTGTTCATAACGAAAATATATCAAAGTTTATATCATTGAAGCATCACCTCTGCCCTTTCACCAATATTAGAAACAGCACTGATACATATATTATATTAATAAATAGATATTACATAAATGCATATAATAGCCTCTGTATATAAATATTCAGTCCCCAAAGGAACAAATTTAACTCTCATATAAATCTATAAAACCTATATAGGAGGGATCTCATCTACATACATATAGATTCCCCCTTAGAAATGATATTAGATTATAGCTATGGAGTTTATAAGGAGTACAAGCACAGCCCATTCACTGACTTGTCTACTCGGGCTGGATGTGAATATCCACTACCCCCAAACACGAGCCTCCTGATGAAAAGGTTTGTCTTGAAACGTGCGTCGAGGTATGAGGGTTTCTTTGACCTTATACTAGGCAAGTATGGTACAGTAATTTATGCTACATTTAACTAAGAGCCCCTGTTATAAGGCGATTGATTTAGTCGTGTTTGGGGGTAGTGGATATTCACATCCAGCCCGAGTAGACAAGTCAGTGAATGGGCTGTGCTTTTCCTCCTTATTAACCCCTTGTACTCCTTATAAACTCCATAGCTATAATCTAATATCATTTCTAAGGGGGAATCTATATGTATGTAGATGAGATCCCTCCTATATAGGTTTTATAGATTTATATGAGAGTTGAATTTGTTCCTTTGGGGATTGAATATTTATATACAGAGGCTATTATATGCATTTATGTAATATCTATTTATAAATATAATATATGTATCAGTGCTGTTTCTAATATTGGTGAAAGGGCAGAGGTGATGCTTTAATGATATAAACTTTGATATATTTTCGTTATGAACAAAGTATAACCTCCTTCTGCTCTTCTCACCAATAATATTTTTTTAGGTCAAAGATCCCCTTAGTCTATGTGTTTTTTCTGGTGATGTTTTTCTTGATGTTGTGATGTTTTTAGTGATTTGGAATAAATAAAAAATTTTTTTTAAAAAAATATTTTTTGCAAAATAAAACTATTTTGATACAATATACTCTGATTTCTGTTTGTTTGTTGATGATATGTATTCCTTTGAGTTAAAGTATCTTTAAAATCATGGTGGAGAAAATATAGAAATCTGCTAATATGTATCTAAAGGAAAGAAGCAGCCTGATGAATTTTGGGGTTTTCCGAGTCATACTGTGTGCTCACATCCAGCCAAATGCAACCAAACTGATTGGTCGGTATTTCATAATACAGATGGACAATGACCCAAAACATAAAGCCAAAGCAACCCAGGAGTTTACTAGAGCAAAGAAGTGGAATATTCTTAAATGGCCAAGTCATCACCTGATCTCAACCCAATAGAGCATGCATTTCACTTGTTACAGACTAAACTTAAGACAGAAAGGCCCACAAACAAACAGCAACTGAAAACTCCTGTAGCAAAGGCTGGCAGAGCATTACAAAGGAGGAAACAGTGTCTGGTGATGGCCATGAGTTGAAGACTTCAGTCAGTCATTGCCAACAAAGGGTTTTCAACCAAGTATTAGAAATTAACATTTTATTTCCAAATATTTAATTTGTCCAATTACTTTTGAACCCCTGAAATAAAGGGATTGAGTTTAAAAAAATGCTTTTAGTTCCTCACATTTTTATGCAATCATTTTGAACAACCCACTGAACTTAAGGGTGCTTTACATGCTGCGACCACCCTACCGATATATCGTCGGGGTCAGGTCGTTAGTGACGCACATCCGGCGCCGGTAGCAACATCGCGACGTGTGACACCAAGAAGCGACGATCAACGATAGCAAAATCATTCAAAAACGGTGATCATTGACACATCGCTCCTTTCCTTAATATCGTTGCTGTTGCAGGTACGATGTTGTTCGTCGTTCCTGTGGCAGCACACATCGCTATGTGTAATACCGCAGGAACGACGAACATCTCCTTACCTCCGTCCACCGGCAATGCGGAAGGAAGGAGGTGGGTGCGATGTTACGTCCCGCTCATCTCCTCCCCTCTGCTTTTATTGGCTGGCCGCTTAGTGACGTCGCGGTGACGTCGCTATGACGCCGAACGCACCTCCCCTTGAAGGAGGGATTGTTCGGCGGTCACAGCGACGTCGTTGCACAGGTATGTGCGTGTGATGCTGCCGTAGCGATAATGTTCG
The DNA here is from genome assembly GCF_048569485.1 of Anomaloglossus baeobatrachus. Taxonomy (NCBI): domain Eukaryota; kingdom Metazoa; phylum Chordata; class Amphibia; order Anura; family Aromobatidae; genus Anomaloglossus; species Anomaloglossus baeobatrachus. The sequence continues at coordinate 199,902,815 of NC_134356.1, forward strand.
CTACGGCAGCGATCACCAAATGTCGCACATACAACAGGGGCGGGTGCTATCGCGCTCGACATCGCTAGCAATCGCTAGCGATGTCGAAGTGTGTAAAGCACCCTTTAAGCTGAAAGTCTGATCTTCAGCTGCATCTGAATTGTTTTGTTCAAAATCCATTGCGGTAATATACAGAGCAAATATGTGAAAAATGTCTATGTCCAAATATACAGTATATGGACCTAACTGTAGATGCGCTCACTCACATTAGTGTTTTAATTAGATGAGTGCAATGTAAGAAAATCTTGCATTGCACTCTGAGCAATGTTAATCAATGATGCAAATCAGATCTGTAAAATATATTATTATTTTAAGATCTATTGATTAAAATAAACATTGTTTGTGGGGAAACCCCTTTAAAATATTGATAATTATAATAACCAGCAAAAGCTATTCATGTCTCAAAATATAATAACACATGTATTTATAGAAATGGATATACAGTCAGGGCCAGAAATATTTGGACAGTGACACAAGTTTTGTTATTTTAGCTGTTTACAAAAACATGTTCAGAAATACAATTATATATATAATATGGGCTGAAAGTGCACACTCCCAGCTGCAATATGAGAGTTTTCACATCCAAATCGGAGAAAGGGTTTAGGAATCATAGCTCTGTAATGCATAGCCTCCTCTTTTTCAAGGGACCAAAAGTAATTGGACAAGGGACTCTAAGGGCTGCAATTAACTCTGAAGGTGTCTCCCTCGTTAACCTGTAATCAATGAAGTAGTTAAAAGGTCTGGGGTTGATTACAGGTGTGTGGTTTTGCATTTGGAGGATGTTGCTGTGACCAGACAACATGCGGTCTAAGGAACTCTCAATTGAGGTGAAGCAGAACATCCTGAGGCTGAAAAAAAAGAAAAAAATCCATCAGAGAGATAGCAGACATGCTTGGAGTAGCAAAATCAACAGTCAGGTACATTCTGAGAAAAAAGGAATTGACTGGTGAGCTTGGGAACTCAAAAAGGCCTGGGCGTCCACGGATGACAACAGTGGTGGATGATAGCCGCATACTTTCTTTGGTGAGGAAGAACCTGTTCACAAAATCAACTGAAGTCCAGAACACTCTCAGTGAAGTAGGTGTATCTGTCTCTAAGTCAACAGTAAAGAGAAGACTCCATGAAAGTAAATACAAAGGGTTCACATCTAGATGCAAACCATTCATCAGTTCCAAAAATAGACAGGCCAGAGTTAAATTTGCTGAAAAACACCTCATGAAGCCAGCTCAGTTCTGGAAAAGTATTCTATGGACAGATGAGACAAAGATCAACCTGTACCAGAATGATGGGAAGAAAAAAGTTTGGAGAAGAAAGGGAACGGCACATGATCCAAGGCACACCACATCCTCTGTAAAACATGGTGGAGGCAACGTGATGGCATGGGCATGCATGGCTTTCAATGGCACTGGGTCACTTGTGTTTATTGATGACATAACAGCAGACAAGAGTAGCCGGATGAATTCTGAAGTGTACCGGGATATACTTTCAGCCCAGATTCAGCCAAATGCCGCAAAGTTGATCGGACGGCGCTTCATAGTACAGATGGACATTGACCCCAAGCATACAGCCAAAGCTACCCAGGAGTTCATGAGTGCAAAAAAGTGGAACATTCTGCAATGGCCAAGTCAATCACCAGATCTTAACCCAATTGAGCATGCATTTCACATGCTCAAATCCAGACTTAAGACGGAAAGACCCACAAACAAGTAAGACCTGAAGGCTGTGGCTGTAAAGGCCTGGCAAAGCATTAAGAAGGAGGAAACCCAGCGTTTGGTGATGTCCATGGGTTCCAGACTTAAGGCAGTGATTGCCTCCAAAGGATTCGCAACAAAATATTGAAAATAAAAATATTTTGTTTGGGTTTGGTTTATTTGTCCAATTACTTTTGACCTCCTAAAATGTGGAGTGTTGGTAAAGAAATGTGTACAATTCCTACAATTTCTATCAGATTTTTTTGTTCAAACCTTCAAATTAAACGTTACAATCTGCACTTGAATTCTGTTGTAGAGGTTTCATTTCAAATCCAATGTGGTGGCATGCAGAGCCCAACTCGCGAAAATTGTGTCACTGTCCAAATATTTCTGGACCTAACTGTACATGTATAAACACTCCCTGACAGAAGTTCTGTAGCTTATCCATGTTATGCAAATAAAAGCTTATAACCTGACTTTAAATTCATCCATTGGTTTTATAAATATACCCTTTTGAAAGCTGAAACCCTCCCAAATTTAGTTTAGGTTATGTCATATAATGCACCCAATACTAGTTTACATCCTCACCTGTGCTCATTAAATGTTCAGTTAATTAGTGGGTGTATATAAAAAGAAACCCAGCACCCCAAACCTTCACTTGAACTGCAACTTTACCTCTAACAACATGCCAAAAATCCACCCTGCGACCAAAGCCTTGATTATTAAGAGGCTGAAGACCAGATCCACTGCAGAGGTAGCTGGTACCTTTAATGTGTCTCAGCATCAAGTACAAAGAATTAAAATAAGATTTGAAGAGATTGGAGATGTTTTTGACAAACCCAGGTCTGGCAGACCCCACAAGACAACTGCTAAGGAGGAACGTTTGTTGGTTAGAAAATCCAAAGCCAGCCCCTCTTCCACTGCAGCAGAGCTCCAACAGGCCTGGTCACCTCAAGTTCCTGTGTCAACTAGAACAGTTTGTAGGATTCTGTCTCGAAATGGCCTCCATGGTCGAATCAGTGCCCAGAAGCCAACACTAAACAAAAGGCAATTAAAAGTCCCACAGCCTGCTAAACAGATGGATGCTGGAAAAGTAGCAGAAGGTGCATTTCTCTGATGAATCTTCAGTTGAATTACACCACAGCCGCTGCAAATACTGCAGGAGTCCTACTGGAGCCCGTATGGATCCAAAATACACCCAGAAAACAGTTAAGTTTGGTGTTGGAAAGATCATGGTCTAGGGCTACATTCAGTATGGGGGTGTGCGAAACATTTGCAAGGTGGAAGGCACTATCAATATCCTAAAATATCAAGAAGTAGTAGCTTCCTCTTACATTCCAAATCATAAAAGGGGTCAAATTCTGCAGCAGGATGGTGCTCCATCTCCTACATCCATCTCTACAACAAAGTTCCTCCTGGCAAAGAAGATAATGGTGTTCAAGGACTGGCCAGCCAAGTCACCAGACATGAACATTATTGAGCATGTTTGAAGTAGGATGAAAGAGTAAGCTTGGAAGCCAAAACCAAAGAATCTAGTGCCTTGCAAAAGTATTCAACCCTCTTGAATTTTTCAACCTTTTCCAACATTTCAGGCTTCAAACATAAAGATAAAAATTTTAATATTATGGTGAAGAATCAACAACAAGTGGGACACAATTGTAAAGTTGAATGAAATGTATTGCTTAATTAAACTTTTTTAAAAAATAAATAACTTAAAAGTGGGGCGTGCAATATTATTCATTCCCTATAAGTTAATACTTTGTAGGGCCACCTGCGATTACATCTGCAAGTCGCTTGGGGTAAAGGCCATGTTACACATAGAGTTAAATCTGTGGTTGCAGTGAAATTGGGGACAATCAGTGCCAGGTTTGTGGCTGTGTACAAATGGAACAATATGTCCATGATTTCACTGCAACCACAGATCTACCAAAGATTTATCTCTGTGTGTAAAGTGGCCTTTAGTCTCTATCAGTTTTGCACATCGAGAGACTGAAATTCTTGCCCATTCTTCCTTTGCAAGTAGCTAGATCCTAGTGAGGTTGGATGGAGAGCGTTTGTGAACAGCAGTTTTCAGCTCTTTCCACAGATTCTCGATTGGATTCAGGTCTGGACTTTGACTTGGCCATTCTAACACCTGGATACGTTTATTTGTGAACCATTCCATTGTAGATTTTGCTTTATGTTTGGGATCATTATCTTGTTGGAAGACAAATCTCTGTCCCAGTCAAAGGTCTTTTGCAGACTCCAACAGGGTTTCTTCAAGAATGGTCCTGTATTTGGCTCCATCCATCTTCCCATCAATATTAACCATCTTCCCTTTCCCTGCTGAAGAAATGCAGGCCCAAACCATGATACTGCCACCACCATGTTCAAACAGTGGTTGAGTGGGGATGTTCAAGTGGGGATGTTCAAGGTGATGAACTGTGTTGCTTTTACGCCAACCTATCGTTTGTCATTGTGCCCAAATAGTTCGATTTTGGTTTAATCTGACCAGTGCACCTTCTTCCACATGTTTAGTGTGTCTCCCAGGTGGCTTGTGGCAAACTTTAAATGACACTTTTTATGGATATCTTTGAGAAATGGTTTTCTTCTTGCCACTCTTCCATAAAAGCCAGATTTGTGCAGTGTACGACTGATTGTTGTCCTATGGACAGACTCTCCCACCTCAGCTGTAGATCTCTGCAGCTCATCCAGAGTGATCATGGGCCTCTTGGCTGCATCTCTGATCAGTCTTCTCCTTGTATGAGATGAAAGATTGGATGGACGGCCGGGTCTTGGTAGATTTGCAGTGGTATGATACTCCTTCCATTTCCATATGATTGCTTGCACAGTGCTTCTTGGGATGTTTAAAGTTTTGGAAATCTTTTTGTAACTAAATCCGGCTTTGAACACTGAGACTATCACAGAGCAGTTGCATTTATACGGAGACTTGATTACACACAGGTGGCTTATATTTATCATAATCAGTCATTTAGGACAACATTGGATCGTTCAGAGATCCTCAATGAACGCCTGGAGTGAGTTTCCTGCACTGAAAGTAAAGGGGATGAATAATATTGCATGCCCCAATTTTCAGTTATCTATTTTTTTTAAAAAGTTCAAAATAAGCAATACATTTCGTTCAACTTCACAATTGTGTCCCACTTGTTGTTGATTCTTCACCATAACATTACAATTTTTATCTTTATGTTTGAAGCCTGAAATGTGGGAAAAGGTTGAAAAATTGAAGGGGGCTGAATACTTTCACAAGGCACTGTATGTATATATACGAGGTAGGATGATGAAACTTTACATTTATTCCACATACTCTCCACTGATGTCAATACACTTCTTACATCGGTATTCCAAATTCTGTAAGCCTAGCAAAAAGCACAGACTCCTTCACCTTAGAGGCTGATTTTTTCACTCTAAACTTCTTTAGATGAGGAGAACCACTGTGCTTCCACTCTTTTTACTGCTCCTTGTTTTCAGAGTCTTAAGGCCCTGTCACACACAGAGATAAATCTTTGGCAGATCTGTGGTTGCAGTGAAATCCTGGACATATTGTTCCATTTGTACACAGCCACAAACCTGGCACTGATTGTCCACAATTTCACTGCAACCACAGATCTGCCGCAGATTTATCTCTGTGTGTGACAGGGCCTTGACAAATAAATCCAGGTCTCATCCATAGTGAGCAGTCGATCCAGGAAGTTCTTATCAGTCCAGAAGCGCTGAAAAATAGACTGCAGTTAGGAAGAAAGGAAGTCAGAGGATTCCCAGGTAGAGATCATGTGACCAGGAGTGTAGCTCAGGTTACAGAAGAATTTGGGAAAGCAAAATATTTACAAAAGAGCATATCCATGGCAGTTAATTCACATGAAAAAACTTATAAAGTAGTAGCCAACGCCTTTAAGTTAAATGGGATAGTAAATAGTGGCCATGTAATAGGATTCTATGGCTATCTTTCCACTATAAAATTGTCTGCAGTAAAACTCTAAGGGGTAATTTGCACGCTGCGACATCGCTAGCTGATTGTAGCGATGCCAAGCGCAATAGTACCCGCCCCCGTCGCACATGCGATATCTTGTGATAGGTGCCGTAACGAACATTATCGCTACGGCAGCTTCACACGCACTTACCTGCCCTGCGACGTCGATCTGGCCGGTGACCCGCCTCCTTCCTAAGGGGACGGGTCGTGCGGCATCACAGCAACATCACACGTCAGGCGGCCAATAGAAGCGGAGGGGCGGAGATGAGCGGGACGTAAACATCCCGCCCACCTCCTTCCTTCCGCATAGCCGGTGGAGGCAGGTAAGGAGATGTTCCTTGCTCCTGCGGCTTCATACACAGCGATGTGTGCTGCCACAGGAACGAGGAACAACATCGTACCTGTTGCTGCAGCGAAATTATGAAAATGACCGACACTACACAGATCATCGATTTACTACGCTTTTGCGATCGTTTATCGGTGCATCTAGGCTTTACACATTGCAACATCGTTACCGGCACCGGATGTACGTCACTTTCTATTTGACCCCGACGACATCGCAGTAGCGATGTCGCAACGTGCAAAGTACCACTAAGACCACACAAACTCATGTGTATTTTTCTGCAGACATCCATTTCTCTACATCAGCACACATTATTTGTACAATCATATTGTATTTGCGTTATCATCTTGGTTTTAGCTAAAGAAATGCGCATACACTGTATACGAAGATGCATATGTACACATACTTGACCTTCTGAGGCAAGATGTTATAGCTGTTTGTTCCTGATCAAGTGTACCATCAATGGAAGAGCTGTCTGTAACTATTGATGTCAGAGAAGGTCAGATCTATGTTTTTTTCTCTGGAAAAACAATTATAAAAGCCCTTTTCTCGCTCAATTATTTCAGGTTTAGGAAAAGCTTTCATTATTTGGAGAAATTACGTTAATGTTGTTTTGCAGCGGGCGATGAAAATACAGGCTAAAGCACTCAAAGTGCCTCGAAGAGAGGCTCCCTCCCATCATCTGGATAATCATGTTTCTATTCATTAAGGACAGAGTTATTGCTGAACTACAGAATATTTTATACCATTAATAATCCCTGCTGAGAATGGAACATCAGATTGGGAAACATTTATTGTTTTTCTTTCCGTAAAGGCAGAGGGTTTAGTAGGATCATTTCTGCACAATTATTGCAATTACTTCTATTTACAAAGCAAAATTATGGCTCATCGATTTTTCTTCATCTGTTGATATCTCCCATGTGGGGTAAAGATATAGTAATAATTTATATGACCTTCATTTTTTCCTTCTTAGAAACGATATCTCTGTTTCAGACTTACCGTACTTATCTCTGCACCTTCTCTGGCTTCTCCAGTTCTCGTGAGTGATGATCACTGTGATGTGAACTTCAAAGTTGCCCTAACTGCCCATCATGCCATACCTGTATCTATATTTAGGGGTGCATAGCCATGAAAAGTAAGGTATTGATGCATGTAAATATATTTATTGCTGATCCAGTATGCTTACTGGTCATAGTATAGGTTTAAAGGCCAATAGGTGACACATGATACCCTATTAAGTTCCCATGTGTCTTCTGACATCTGCATTGTATTACCTCTTTGGTTATCTTTTATTAAATTGATCATTTATATTCAGACCCAGATTTTTTTTCCGTTTACCCTAATGCCTTGAATGCCCTACTAGACTTAAACGCAACTGTTTACTCTGCTTGATCTCCTGGACCTGAAACTGGCTATTAGGCCCCTTCACACGTCCATGAAAATCATGCACGTTTTTCACGGACGTGTCAAAGGTGCTTATTGTCCTCCACGTGCCATTTTTATGGCACAACGTGTGTTCTCCGTGATAACACACGGACAACCGGAACTTTCTGCTCACCTGTGCCTGGCGTTGCTGTCCGTGGTGCTGATCTTTGGTCTCCGGTCCTGCCGACTCCCCGCTGCTGCTGCTTCCGGCCCGCAGTGGAGTGAATATTCAATAAGCATAATGAGCAGGGGTCGGAAGCAAGTGACAGCAGCGGCAGAGACAGCAGCGCTGGAGAAGGTGAGCATAGAATTTTTTCTTACAAACACGTGTGTTTTCTCCGGTGCGTGTCACATGGATCACCTCCGTGCGATCCGTGTGCGGGCCGTGTGACACTCGTGATGCCGGAGAAAAATGGGCATGTCTATGCGTTGAGCACATGCACACAAGTATGCTCCACACGTACACATGGTTTATAGCAAAACACGTACGTGTGCGCAGACCCATTGATTTTCATGGGTCTACGTGTGCTCGTGTCTCCGGTACGTGAGGAAATGGACCAAACACGTACCGGAGACACGGACGTGTGAAGGGGGTCTTAGATGGTGTAGGGATTCTCCTTTCTTTTTTGAATCAAATGCTTTTTGGTTAAATTTTCCGAAAGTGATAACAATACAAGCAAAATTTCACATTCCCCAATGTAACACACCATAATATATCAAATGCAAAGTAATCTGTCATGGTTGTAAGGGATCACTCATTTCTGGCAGCGCTTGAGGTAGGCACCGGCAGCAGGTACTTGATTAAATGGGAAAATTGTTTTAAGTCATAAATCTTCCAGAAGAAAAAAAACAAGAAAATAGCCTTGTCTTGGCACAAAGGAACAAAAATAAACAAACTTTGCATAGATGTGTCATTCAAAGATTTCTCTGACCTAGTCAGCCCCTAGCAGAGCTGATCACACCAGAGGAGCTTCCACCTTTGCTTCCACACCTCAAATGAGGCAGCTGAACTGCCTTTAAACTGCATTGTTACTGGTTTGTTAAAAAAAAAAAAATTACAAATTTTAACCCCTTCACGACCAATGACATACCAGTAATGCAGTCACTACTTATGGGTTGTAGAAACAGAAGAGTAGTCAGAAAAGGCTGAGTCTGGTCCAAGACTAATATCCAATAAAGTGTTCAAAACCCACCAAAAATATAAAAAAGATTAAGAATGATAATTTGTGACACAGTAAAAATATGTAATGAATTATGACATTAAAAACAGTGCTCAGGGGAACAGGCAAAAATATAGTAAATATGCATTTAAAGGGAAGCTGTCATGTTCCCATGCCCTATTATCCTCTTCTCTTGTCTCTGTAATTGTGATTTTGTCCTGAAGAAGGCCAGGGTTCTCGCTGAAACACGTAGACTAATAAATCACTTGAAAATTAATCTGGTTGGTCTCTCACCATTCCTCTGCGACTTCTATATCTGCACAGGTGTGATGTCGCAGCCGTTCCCCATGATGCCCTTATAGCTTAGTTGTGGCTTTACACAACTATTATAGGTGAGCCTGGTACATTTATGCACACAAATAATTAACACAGATAAGACCTTCTTTGCGCTCCTGGTCTTTTTGCAGATAATAATTAGTTTATTCACCTTATTGAAAGGTAAGTTTTCAGGAGAAAATATTCCCCTGGTAACTGCTGGATTTCAGTCATAGAGATGTGCACAGAGCGGCATATCATTGTGAGCAGCGCCTATATGCTTTTAATGGCACTTTGACTGATAGCTTACTCTGCACAGATGTGCTGCTGTCAATCAAAGTACTGAGGTGTGGCTATAGCTGCCGCTCAATGCAGACTGAGTGGTGACATGCCTCTTTGACTGAAATCCCCCAGGGAACACTGGCATATAACATGGCTAAGTGCTATCCTATGTTTTTTCGACTAGCAGTCACTTCAATGTTATACTATGGGGCTGTGCCGACCAGTGCTTTTTTCTCACACAAAGTGTCATCAGAAAAAAATGGCTGCATGCTGTGATTGGCAGCGTACATTGGATGGCGCATCTCCATTTAAGTCTATGGGTGCTTGTAAAACATCGAACTACACTCATGTCATCAGAGTGTAGTCTAATATAAGCCAAGACAGACAATGGAGAAATGAATCTCTCCTTCTTCTCTTCACCTGGGATCTAATTCTCACATGTGAGAGAATGAGAGTGCAATGGATGGCACTCGGTGAACATTCGTAGCAGAGTTTGAGCCAAGTGTCATTAGTATATCACATCTGATTATCTCACATGAGATAATCATCGCCAGTGTGAGCGAACACTTACAATGATGTATTTTATGACATTTACTGTTGCTTAATATAAATTATATCGGAAGTAACAATATATTTTTTTATTTATTTTCTAAAATTATAAGCCATGATTTGATACATATATAGCTATAACCACTCTTAATTTGTTAGCAGGTTTTTGATATATATTATCTGATAGCACCATAATATAGGGCATGAAAGCCTGATTTCAGGGATATATCACTTACTAGACTGCTTGATGTAGTTTTAATTGAATACCTGTTTTATCTGATGTACATGTGTAGCTCCCGCAGGGCAGAGGTTAAAATTACTCATCGCCGGGCCGGTGATGTTGGGGTCTGGGATGTCACGGGTGGCCCTGCCCAGCTTCATGGCCCTAGGTATACACCAAAAGGGGTGGAGGATGGGATGATGGTGGGGAGATGAGGATGTTGGAAGTTGTCTTGTTACGCCACCTGCAGTGTGTGGCCAGGGATTAGCCACCGCTGCGGTCTCAGTCTTCTGGGGTGGACGGTGTCGTAGCTAGGATAGTTCAGCTTCCCGCAGGTGAAGCTAGGCCCTAGGGAGGATGATGGAGGTAGTAGTGCCCGTTGGCGCCGGCATCGGCAATGATGGGCTGACACAGTTGTTGCGGTTAAACTTCTTTTACTCACAGTTCAGTTTTCACCCTTGAAGTGATGGGCCCCAGCCAATCCCAGGTAGCTAAGAAGCTGTTGTGTTGTGGAGTGTGGGACCTTACTTTCTTGCACTTTCTGTGTGGATCCCTGTGACCTGAAGTGCTTGGGGACCCCTGTTTAGTGTTAAAGTTCATGTCCCATGTGCAGGCAGCGTGAGTCCTCTTGGGGCCTGACCGTGATCACGACTCCGGGCTCTATGTTGCTACTGTGCTCCGGGATCTTGTGATGGCCAGAGACACATGAAATTCCCCTGTCCGGCAGATTCTGGTGGCGCAACCTGAAGTATGCACCACCCTAGGGCTCTGCACCCTGAACAGCGCCGGTTCCAAGGGAGCAATTAAGCTCTCCCCTCAGCAACCGTGTTTCTTCTATGTCCCACAGCTTCCACCGGTAAACTCTCCTGCTTCTTCCAGTCGGGCCAGTAATAACAGGGGAAGCTCTGAAGCACTCTCCCCTGCGACCTTGTTGTTCTGTGTCCCAGACTATTCTGAGGTAAAAGTCTGCGTGTTCTTCACTTCCCTCATGTTGCCCACACCTTCCTGATGACTCACTGGTGCTGGGGAAGTCCCGTTGCTATGGTGACCACCCCTAGCCTAGTTCCAGTGGGAAAGCACCTGGCTGTGTGTGGGTAAGTGAAAACCAGTAGTTAACCTCTTCCTTACTCGGGATGAGTATTGGCACCTTAAGTCAGATGCAATACAATGTGGCAACTGAGCCTCAGGGGCACCACACATGTAGCAGAGCTAAGAAGTTAAACTGTATAGCTTGGCCCACAGCACTGACTGGCAGCTTCTTGTGTACACTGTACATTGTGAGCAAGCTACTGGGTGAGGTTACACAAATTAGATGAATTACTCTGTGCGTGGGCTGTATTCTGATAGTGTTAATCGCCTGCTGCTAAAATGCTGATTGCATTGAATCTACAGCACACAGCCTATTAATTGTTGCAACCCTGGAATCAGGTTCTTAGGGGTACTTCTCACATAGCGAGATCGCTGCTGAGTCACGTTTTTTGTGACGCACCAGTGACCTCATTAGCGATCTCGCTGTGTGTGACACTGAGCAGCGATCTGGCCCCTGCTGTGAAATCGCTGCTCATTACACACAGTGCTGGTTAATTTTTTGGACGTTGCTCTCCCGCTGTGAAGCACACATCGCTGTGTTTGACAGCGAGAGAGCAACGATCTGAATGTGCAGGGAGCAGGGAGCCGGCTTCTGGCAGCCCTTTGCTTGGTTACCCGATATTTACCTTGGTTACTAGAATCCGCCACTCTCAGGCTGCCAGCACTGGCTCCCTGCTCCATGCACACGTAGCCAGAGTACACATCGGGTAAATAAGCAAAGTGGTTTGCTTATTAACCCGATGTGAACTCTGGCTAGGAGTGCAGGGAGCCAGTGCTAAGCGGTAACCAAGGTAAATATCGGGTAACCAAGGGTAGTGCTTTTCTTGGTTACCCGATATTTACCTTAGTTACCAAGCGCAGCATAGCTTCCAAGCGTCGCTGGTGGCTGGAGGCTGGAGGCTGGTCACTGGTCGCTGGTGAGATCTGCCTGAAAGACAGCTCACCAGCAACCATGTAGCGACGCACCAGTGATCCTGACCAGGTCAGATCGCTGGTGGGATCGCTGGAGCGTTGCTAAGGTGTAACGGTACCCTTATGCTCTGTAATATGCTACTATCAATGAAATAACAAAATTCGGCTGACAGGCTCCCTTTAAAAGGAATCTGACAGTAGATTCAACCATCCAAATATGCGCTGTGATCTTTCAGGTTATAGAAAGTTGAATAAAATGATACCTTGATATCTACAATCTGCTGTTTTATGCCCGTGAAATCCACATTTTTGTTAATATGTAAATGAGCTGTTAAGATCTATGTTCCAGACATAGATCTCGTGGAGAATTTTCCTTCAAAAGTCATTTTAAATTAAAATGGCATTACCAGTGGCCAGTGGGAGACATGTAGATAACGAAAGCCGACTGTCAGACATTACATGTCTCACACTGATTACACCCACATTAAATTTAACTTGAGTTTTAGAGGCAGATTCTCAGGCAGTTCAGTGTCCCATAGGACTTAACAATTCATTTATATATAAGAAAAACATGGATAATTCTGAAATAAGACATTGGATTGCTGATATCAAGGTGTGAGTTTATTCAGCTTGCTGTGACCTACATGGCCATATAGATGGCTGAGGAGGGGTGATCCTACTGACAGTTCATTTTAAAGAAAAAAAGTATTGATATATTTCACACATGGAAGATTTGTTGAAGAAATTTCTCAGATTTTCCAATACATCTGAGCTTTGCAGGAAGGGATTTGGTTAATGTACCAATTCTAGTACAAACCATGTGTTGTTTTTTTGTTTGAAGCTTTTCGCTTTTTTAAACGTTTTAATATTTGTTAGAATTTCATGTCCTTTTTGTATTAATAAAAATTGAATTTCATTGTTATTGTATTTTTGCATTTTTCGGGTGATCCCAATTCATGTACATCCCACTTTCCTCTTTTTTTTTGTTTGTCATCAGAAGATTTATTGTGCATAGCTTAATACATTTTAGTTATCATTAATGTAAAGATTGAAGGCTTCATCTTGTAGTAACTTGTTTTGATCCTCAGGGGTCAGTAGCAGCCTGTAATTTTATATCTATTCACTGGTCCTCACATTTTTGGTGCACCAATATAATATGGAATTTAGGATATATGGAAATAAGTCATTGCTTGCAGATCACAGTAAAATGACAAAGCAAACAAAGTGGATCTATCACCTGTTATCACATAAATAAATACATCTCTTAGATCTGGCAAGAATGATATATGTACTGTGAATATTTGCCGCCTCTGCAGCGGTCGAACCGCTCAGATCTGGGGGTTGCTGTGGCTTGAGAGTCTCCGGACTCGGGGGCTTGCAGCCACTCAAATGTAAAGGGGGTATTTACAGGGGATAAGAGTTTGTGACGCCACCCGTGGTTCGCGGTAATGGGAGTACCGCCGCTGCCGGTGGGAGTACCTGGGGGAGATGGAGTGGGGCAGCCAGATGACGTTCCCTCCATGGGTAGGGGAGGCCCCGGGACTCTGGATTGTGGAATGCTGGTGTAGGGGAGCGCAGGGCTGGTTGGAAGCAGGGGAGGACCATGTACTCACTCAGGCAGTATTGGTGATGATGCGACTGCAAATCAGACTCTGACAACAAGGTAAACCAAGTCTCTCGGTGCCGCTGCCCTCTTGGGGGAGCCCGTCCAGGTATCCGTCCCCTACAGTACTACCGGGTGGTCCGGAGCCTGCCTCAGTGCACAAATTAGAAGTGTTCTCGGGGCCTGTTGGCGTGAAGCTGTCCGGGCCCCGCTCCCTACCTGTTGGTATTGGAGCTGTGCTCTCAAGGGCTCACGCTTGGGATTTCTGTGGGCTGCGTGGGTTGAAAAGCCCTATCCCCCTTGTTGTGCTAGTGCCCCTGATCTCTGAGCTTCCTGGGGACAGTCCATAAAGTCACTATCCTCCACAAGTTAATTGCCAGGTTGCCTGAAGCTACTCTCTGACCTAGGGTCCTGTACCCCGCCGGGATTTCGGGCCCCGACTGGTTATTAGACTCGAGTTGCTGACTGTCCTCCAAAACCAGGTCTGGACACCCAGCCTCAATATCCTGCGACCAGGTCTCCGACTCCTCTGGGCCCAGACCACCGTCTGCAACCCAACTTCTAACTCAAAGGGAGCCACACACTCCCCCAGCTCCTCACTACTCGAGAGCTACCACTGTTCTCTTCTACTTCCCTCCCATCAGTCTGCCTGACCCCTAGGTGCGCGGCCCTATCCTAGCTCAGCAGCCCACTGGTGTGTCTGACAGGGTGTGGTGTGAGGTGTGGTTGGGATTTGGATGCGGATGGAGGCAGTACCATAGGTTGGGAACCCAGAACCATGGGGAGTTGAGCCCTGCACTAAAGAGCAACAAGTGCAGTACCCTGTGACACCCTGACTAGTCCAGGGGCATCACAAGTATCCATGTCAGAATCGCTGTATGAGCCTTTATGAAAATGTAACTCAGTCTCCACCCACCTTGCTTGATTGACAGTTCCTCAGTGTCCCTCCTGCTGTAGAGATCTCACACTGCTCAGTACAAACTGCAGCTGTTAGGCTGGTTGGGTGGATGGGGCTGGATTACACTTTGGACCCATTCATGATTGCCTTTCCACCTGTTTTTGTCCAGTTTTGTGCCTTTTTTCATTTGAACCCAATTCATTAATTTCTTTGCTCCTTTTTTCCAAGTCTGTTTTATAGGCTTTTTTGTTTTCCACTTTATTGGTGGGATTTAGCGACTTTAGATGTTTTAGTCAATTGCAACTTTTTGAAAAGTTAGAAAATTTGACGCAACTCCACTACAGTCCGCCAGGGGTATTTTTGAGTGTGCCAAAATTTTAGCACATTTTTCTTTACTTTTTGGAGACAACTACCAACTTTTAGTGCTAAAACTTTAGGAAGAAAGCCAAGTTTAAAACAGACATCTATTTTTAATAAGAAATACAGTTTATGTTGAAAAATCTGCTGAGAAGATCAGCTTTAAACCATAACTGTCATTTTATTTTTTTTTTTTTTTCATAAATCAATACTACACATGAAAATCAGCAACTCTGTAATATATCTTATCAGACAAATTTGCTTATTTCTCTGCCAGAATTGATCAGTCATTATCAAAATTCTCAATTCTGAGGTAAAATCTGTATTCCGTGATCACTTTCCCATTACTGAGATAGGAGATGGCAGTTGGTACTGATGAGATTCTATGTAGATAGAAGATGAAGTAGCGGGTGGAGTAGTTTTCATTTACTGACAAATATACCACCAAAGATGCTTCACATTTACTAAACAGAGAAAAAAAGGGAACCAGCACGATCTGAAATTGGCATGCATCAAATAAAAAGTGAAAATTCACAAATTTATTCCAACTGTACTATGATAAAAAAATGAGATTTTTAGCAAATAATTGATCAATTTTTTGAGCCACCCCTGCCAACGTCACGGCAAATCTCAATAGGGGGGTCCTACTCTACATTCTGTATTTCATGTGCCATGCGGCCTCCTAGATAAAGTTAAAAGCAGAACCATAATAGAGCACACATACCTGTAACCTGTATATAACCGCTTCTATGTTGCAAAAAGGCACTTGTGGATAGAGACCAGCCCAGGTCCCAGCATGTGGAGCAAGCCCTACACATACCAGGACTATATCAGAACTGATCCTCCCAGTGTCAAACAGCAACCATTGATAAAGGCGGACCAGATCCAAGAATGGTGCTTAATTAGCATTGCCTGTGGAAAGGGGTGAGGTAACTGAGTCTGAACAGCTACCAACAGGAGGAATATATTGCAAACCAAAATCAGGCGTGCATGGTATGGTGTTGGTCAGACACCAGATTTGTAGCATAACTACGGTCAAAACAGAGAAAAAAAGGGAACCAGCACGATCTGAAATTGGCATGCATCAAATAAAAAGTGAAAATTCACAAATTTATTCCAACTGTACTATGATAAAAAAATGAGATTTTTAGCAAATAATTGATCAATTTTTTGAGCCACCCCTGCCAACGTCACGGCAAATCTCAATAGGGGGGTCCTACTCTACATTCTGTATTTCATGTGCCATGCGGCCTCCTAGATAAAGTTAAAAGCAGAACCATAATAGAGCACACATACCTGTAACCTGTATATAACCGCTTCTATGTTGCAAAAAGGCACTTGTGGATAGAGACCAGCCCAGGTCCCAGCATGTGGAGCAAGCCCTACACATACCAGGACTATATCAGAACTGATCCTCCCAGTGTCAAACAGCAACCATTGATAAAGGCGGACCAGATCCAAGAATGGTGCTTAATTAGCATTGCCTGTGGAAAGGGGTGAGGTAACTGAGTCTGAACAGCTACCAACAGGAGGAATATATTGCAAACCAAAATCAGGCGTGCATGGTATGGTGTTGGTCAGACACCAGATTTGTAGCATAACTACGGTCAAAACAGAGAAAAAAAGGGAACCAGCACGATCTGAAATTGGCATGCATCAAATAAAAAGTGAAAATTCACAAATTTATTCCAACTGTACTATGATAAAAAAATGAGATTTTTAGCAAATAATTGATCAATTTTTTGAGCCACCCCTGCCAACGTCACGGCAAATCTCAATAGGGGGGTCCTACTCTACATTCTGTATTTCATGTGCCATGCGGCCTCCTAGATAAAGTTAAAAGCAGAACCATAATAGAGCACACATACCTGTAACCTGTATATAACCGCTTCTATGTTGCAAAAAGGCACTTGTGGATAGAGACCAGCCCAGGTCCCAGCATGTGGAGCAAGCCCTACACATACCAGGACTATATCAGAACTGATCCTCCCAGTGTCAAACAGCAACCATTGATAAAGGCGGACCAGATCCAAGAATGGTGCTTAATTAGCATTGCCTGTGGAAAGGGGTGAGGTAACTGAGTCTGAACAGCTACCAACAGGAGGAATATATTGCAAACCAAAATCAGGCGTGCATGGTATGGTGTTGGTCAGACACCAGATTTGTAGCATAACTACGGTCAAAACAGAGAAAAAAAGGGAACCAGCACGATCTGAAATTGGCATGCATCAAATAAAAAGTGAAAATTCACAAATTTATTCCAACTGTACTATGATAAAAAAATGAGATTTTTAGCAAATAATTGATCAATTTTTTGAGCCACCCCTGCCAACGTCACGGCAAATCTCAATAGGGGGGTCCTACTCTACATTCTGTATTTCATGTGCCATGCGGCCTCCTAGATAAAGTTAAAAGCAGAACCATAATAGAGCACACATACCTGTAACCTGTATATAACCGCTTCTATGTTGCAAAAAGGCACTTGTGGATAGAGACCAGCCCAGGTCCCAGCATGTGGAGCAAGCCCTACACATACCAGGACTATATCAGAACTGATCCTCCCAGTGTCAAACAGCAACCATTGATAAAGGCGGACCAGATCCAAGAATGGTGCTTAATTAGCATTGCCTGTGGAAAGGGGTGAGGTAACTGAGTCTGAACAGCTACCAACAGGAGGAATATATTGCAAACCAAAATCAGGCGTGCATGGTATGGTGTTGGTCAGACACCAGATTTGTAGCATAACTACGGTCAAAACAGAGAAAAAAAGGGAACCAGCACGATCTGAAATTGGCATGCATCAAATAAAAAGTGAAAATTCACAAATTTATTCCAACTGTACTATGATAAAAAAATGAGATTTTTAGCAAATAATTGATCAATTTTTTGAGCCACCCCTGCCAACGTCACGGCAAATCTCAATAGGGGGGTCCTACTCTACATTCTGTATTTCATGTGCCATGCGGCCTCCTAGATAAAGTTAAAAGCAGAACCATAATAGAGCACACATACCTGTAACCTGTATATAACCGCTTCTATGTTGCAAAAAGGCACTTGTGGATAGAGACCAGCCCAGGTCCCAGCATGTGGAGCAAGCCCTACACATACCAGGACTATATCAGAACTGATCCTCCCAGTGTCAAACAGCAACCATTGATAAAGGCGGACCAGATCCAAGAATGGTGCTTAATTAGCATTGCCTGTGGAAAGGGGTGAGGTAACTGAGTCTGAACAGCTACCAACAGGAGGAATATATTGCAAACCAAAATCAGGCGTGCATGGTATGGTGTTGGTCAGACACCAGATTTGTAGCATAACTACGGTCAAAACAGAGAAAAAAAGGGAACCAGCACGATCTGAAATTGGCATGCATCAAATAAAAAGTGAAAATTCACAAATTTATTCCAACTGTACTATGATAAAAAAATGAGATTTTTAGCAAATAATTGATCAATTTTTTGAGCCACCCCTGCCAACGTCACGGCAAATCTCAATAGGGGGGTCCTACTCTACATTCTGTATTTCATGTGCCATGCGGCCTCCTAGATAAAGTTAAAAGCAGAACCATAATAGAGCACACATACCTGTAACCTGTATATAACCGCTTCTATGTTGCAAAAAGGCACTTGTGGATAGAGACCAGCCCAGGTCCCAGCATGTGGAGCAAGCCCTACACATACCAGGACTATATCAGAACTGATCCTCCCAGTGTCAAACAGCAACCATTGATAAAGGCGGACCAGATCCAAGAATGGTGCTTAATTAGCATTGCCTGTGGAAAGGGGTGAGGTAACTGAGTCTGAACAGCTACCAACAGGAGGAATATATTGCAAACCAAAATCAGGCGTGCATGGTATGGTGTTGGTCAGACACCAGATTTGTAGCATAACTACGGTCAAAACAGAGAAAAAAAGGGAACCAGCACGATCTGAAATTGGCATGCATCAAATAAAAAGTGAAAATTCACAAATTTATTCCAACTGTACTATGATAAAAAAATGAGATTTTTAGCAAATAATTGATCAATTTTTTGAGCCACCCCTGCCAACGTCACGGCAAATCTCAATAGGGGGGTCCTACTCTACATTCTGTATTTCATGTGCCATGCGGCCTCCTAGATAAAGTTAAAAGCAGAACCATAATAGAGCACACATACCTGTAACCTGTATATAACCGCTTCTATGTTGCAAAAAGGCACTTGTGGATAGAGACCAGCCCAGGTCCCAGCATGTGGAGCAAGCCCTACACATACCAGGACTATATCAGAACTGATCCTCCCAGTGTCAAACAGCAACCATTGATAAAGGCGGACCAGATCCAAGAATGGTGCTTAATTAGCATTGCCTGTGGAAAGGGGTGAGGTAACTGAGTCTGAACAGCTACCAACAGGAGGAATATATTGCAAACCAAAATCAGGCGTGCATGGTATGGTGTTGGTCAGACACCAGATTTGTAGCATAACTACGGTCAAAACAGAGAAAAAAAGGGAACCAGCACGATCTGAAATTGGCATGCATCAAATAAAAAGTGAAAATTCACAAATTTATTCCAACTGTACTATGATAAAAAAATGAGATTTTTAGCAAATAATTGATCAATTTTTTGAGCCACCCCTGCCAACGTCACGGCAAATCTCAATAGGGGGGTCCTACTCTACATTCTGTATTTCATGTGCCATGCGGCCTCCTAGATAAAGTTAAAAGCAGAACCATAATAGAGCACACATACCTGTAACCTGTATATAACCGCTTCTATGTTGCAAAAAGGCACTTGTGGATAGAGACCAGCCCAGGTCCCAGCATGTGGAGCAAGCCCTACACATACCAGGACTATATCAGAACTGATCCTCCCAGTGTCAAACAGCAACCATTGATAAAGGCGGACCAGATCCAAGAATGGTGCTTAATTAGCATTGCCTGTGGAAAGGGGTGAGGTAACTGAGTCTGAACAGCTACCAACAGGAGGAATATATTGCAAACCAAAATCAGGCGTGCATGGTATGGTGTTGGTCAGACACCAGATTTGTAGCATAACTACGGTCAAAACAGAGAAAAAAAGGGAACCAGCACGATCTGAAATTGGCATGCATCAAATAAAAAGTGAAAATTCACAAATTTATTCCAACTGTACTATGATAAAAAAATGAGATTTTTAGCAAATAATTGATCAATTTTTTGAGCCACCCCTGCCAACGTCACGGCAAATCTCAATAGGGGGGTCCTACTCTACATTCTGTATTTCATGTGCCATGCGGCCTCCTAGATAAAGTTAAGTTGCCAAAAATCTCAAAATTTTTAAAATAAGTACAGTTTGGAATGTTTAGTGCTGTAGTGCACATTTGGTGCTGCTTTTTGTTTTTTCTTCATTGAATTGGTCGGTGGTTGACCTCCACCTTGCTTTGCACCCCAATTTGGGATGTATTCCATCTGTCTAGATTTTGGCGGTTGGTGACTGTTCACATTAAGTCATCAGGCTTTGTCCACAGGCTATTTACTTCATGCAGCATTTGCTTGGACCTGTCCCGCCCACAGCCATGACTCAGTCATGGGTATGGGATTGAAATAGACCAGGTGAGTGCTGCTAAGAGCAGTTCTACTATTCATATGTGAGGCCGTATGGCACATTTTATAAAAATATTTTAGTGTAGGACTGCTTCAAATGAGATTTGCCGTGACGTGGCGAAGCAGCTCAAGAAATTGCAATTTTTTGCCAAAAATCTCAAAATTTTTAAAATAAGTACAGTTTGGAATGTTTAGTGCTGTAGTGCACATTTGGTGCTGCTTTTTGTTTTTTCTTCATTGAATTGGTCGGTGGTTGACCTCCACCTTGCTTTGCACCCCAATTTGGGATGTATTCCATCTGTCTAGATTTTGGCGGTTGGTGACTGTTCACATTAAGTCATCAGGCTTTGTCCACAGGCTATTTACTTCATGCAGCATTTGCTTGGACCTGTCCCGCCCACAGCCATGACTCAGTCATGGGTACGGGATTGAAATAGACCAGGTGAGTGCTGCTAAGAGCAGTTCTACTATTCATATGTGAGGCCGTATGGCACATTTTATAAAAATATTTTAGTGTAGGACTGCTTCAAATGAGATTTGCCGTGACGTGGCGAAGCAGCTCAAGAAATTGCAATTTTTTGCCAAAAATCTCAAAATTTTTAAAATAAGTACAGTTTGGAATGTTTAGTGCTGTAGTGCACATTTGGTGCTGCTTTTTGTTTTTTCTACATTTACTAAACAGCATGTGTCTCCAAATAAATTTTTACAGACCTTATTCCTCAAAGTACGAGATTGGTCAATCAAACTGGCATATCAAATGGGGAAAAAAAATCAACAAAATTTATTTCAAGTAGCATTTGAGCTGACAAATTTGCTGTTCTAATCAATAATAGACATGCATGCATACAGTACAAGGAAGACTGTCAATCATTGAATAGGACTGCCATTGGACTCCTACAGTAGGCTTACAAATACCAGGGATTTCAATGAATAAAATAAACATTTTCATGAAACTTTTCCCACATGTATAAAAATCTGATCAGCTCCTTCTGCTTTATAACTTCCCGACTGCAAAATACAGTCCCTGACAGAAGTTCTGTCGCTTATCCATGTTATGTAAATAAAAGCTTATAACCTGACTTTAAATTCATCCATTGGTTTTATAAATTACTCTTTTGAAAGCTGAAACCCTCCCAAATTTGGTTTAGGTTATGAAAATAAAGTTCCTGTAAAGCTGAAATATTGATCATTTAATGAACCTAGAAAGGTAGGATTTTGGCAAGACAAAAGTTTTGTCGCCCACAGAAATTAATGTGAAATTCAAACAAATAATTAACTTCTAATACAAAGATATGTTGCATAACATTGGTGAATGAAGTTGTGGTGCTATTAGAGCCATATTTAATATTTTGTGTGACTTCCATGAGCTTGAAGGACTGCATCCATGCGGTTCAATAACGATTCATACAATTTATTGATGAAGTCATCAGGAATAGCAAAGAATGCAGTCTTACATGCCTTCCAGAGTTCATCTAGATGCTTTGGTTTTGTCTTCCAAGCTTCCTCTTTCATCCTACCCCAAACATGCTCAATGATGTTCATGTCTGGTGACTGGGCTGGCCAGTCCTTGAGCACATTGATCTTCTTTGCCAGGAGGAACTTTGTTGTAAGCTTTTATTTACATAACATGGATAAGCAACAGAACTTCTGTCAGGGACTTTAGATACCATTTTCAACATGACAGCTCCCTTTAACATGCGTGTGCCAAATCAATAAATTTGTCTCAACATAAATGGCAAGAAAATGATAAAACAAATAAAAATTACTCAAAATAATCAACTTATGATACATTTTCTAATTTACAACACCTTTTAGTTGATGGACTTAGTGACAGAAATTTTTACCAAAATTTTGGGATAGGTTTTTGCAGTGTCATATTTTGACCAAATGCTATTTCCACTGTCACAATCACTTTAAGGAGAGGACATGCCCCTTGTTGGAAAGGCACTGTAAATAGTCCACATTGATCACGGAATTTATGCCAGTTTGTGCCGTATACTAAGGGTATGTTCACACTGCAGCTTTTCTGGCAGTTTTTGAGATGGTCCACCTTTTAAAAACACCAGAAAAAATACTCACAAAATACTGAAAAGAGTACTCAGATTCTTTTTTATAAAGAAATGAATTGCCATTCATATATGTTCGAGCTTTTGAGTATCTGTTACATGCTTCATGGTTTTTAAAATACCTGGTGGGAGAAAATAAATTAGATGTCAATTCTTTTAAGCAGTTCGTTTTGAAAAGTGCTCAAATCTAGGCACTGTCCAACTAGAAGGCTGCCAAAATCGCATGAAAAACACTTCAGCTTCAAGAAACACTCCAGAAAATGAAAAACTCCAACAAAAACTTCTCAAAGAAGTAGAGTTTTAATTGCAGTAAATAATCAGTGTGAACATACCCTAGAGTTAAGTTCTAGTGATGAGCGAATAAATTCGGCACTATTCGTTACTTGCACAAATACTAAGGTATTCAGGATATTCGGTACTCGTCTGGTATTTTGGTATTCACATTGTGAATTTTGAGTCTCTTTTTGCATGTTTAGTGCCTGATTTTCAGCCACTAAACATGTGGGGTTTACTTGCCGTTCACAGTAATGCCGGAGCCATCTTTGCTACTGGTATTACGGTGATTAGTAGGTGCAGTGAAAAAAAAAATGATGTCCGGTCCTTAAAGCAAGAGAATTATACTTAATGAAATTCCCACATTATCACACTGCTTCTGTGCAATAGTCCTTATGAATACACTGTTTCAGCCCCCTGCTGAATATGAGGGACTCCATGCGTTTTTATTTTAATTCTTTAAATAAACAATTAAAAAAACAGTGTGAGGTCCCCTCCAATTTTGATACCCAGCCACAATAATGCAGACAGCTGAAAGCCAGTATTCCCAGACAGGGCAGGTCCATAGCTATTGGGCCCTCCCTAGCCTATAAAAAACAGCCCACAGCCACCCCAGAATTGGCACATCTTACCTGGCTCATCCTGACTGCCTTAGTGCGGTGGCAATCAGGGTAATATAAGGGGTTAATGACAGCTGTGTATTGTTAAAATATCACAGTTGTCATCAAGCCCGAGTTTAGTAATGGGGAAGGGTCTATAAGACAAAATGACTTGCTGTGCACATGCTCCATCTGTTTGAGCTTTTTTCAACTGTTTCAGATTATAAAGGATATGAAGAGGCTAAGACAGGCTTTAAGAAGTGATGTGACCATTTGTCAGGCAGCTTTCATTTGAGCATTCAATTGGTTATAAACAGAACTAAAAAAGAATGGCACAGACAGCAATCTGCCCTTCTCTCTGACACTAGACTGTGTCAGAGAGAATGCTTCTGCAAAATATTGCCAGCATTTTCCCGATGCTTCAAAAACTCTGCGTATGCCAGTGTCTAAAAGACGTCATGTACCATGCCCTAGGAAAATTTATCAAGGGTTATTTTGCTTCTATTTTAGAAAAACATCTAAAAATCGTATTATATGTAAATTAAAAAACTTACAAAAAAATAGTAAAAACACATACAATTCATAGTGCTTTACAGAGAAGCAAAAAACACTTGCCAAAATAGTAACAAAGCACATTATAATGGTAAAATCAGACATACTGATTTCACACGTAAAGCCATATTTTGTTTTTTAACAGTTTGTGAACATATTTTATGACGATTAGGCGTCTGATTTTCCCCATAGACTGCCATGGGTAATTTTCATCTGGACATGTCTAAATCTCCATGCTTTTTTGCAGATATGTGAATAGCATTTTAGACAGTAATGTGTATGTGTACTGTCTTTGAAAAATGGATGTCTAAAGGAGACCTAAGCATTACATAGTGTATGCTGAACATTCGGTGCTGGACATTTGTGATACTTTTCCAGTACTTTACAGATCAGCATTGTATTTTCCGTCATTGCATTGTGGAATTTTCCAATGGCTGACTGTGCCTGAGAAATACAGATCTGAAATGATCTATGAGAGATAAAAAAGATTGTTGACAACAAATGTTCTTGGAGGCACTTTATGTCTGTGTGATCTCAGCACTTTTACCATTCATTCCTATAGCAGTTAGCTTCTATTGTCAGTTATATATGAGATGGCATTTGCTCTTTTTTTCCCAGTATTTATAGAAATTGAACCTATTTCACATTTATAGAACTTTAAAATGAATTTTTTTTAAATCTTATAAATCTGACTGAAACCACATATATTTTATTAACACCGTCTACCATTAAAACTTCTCACTTGCCTTTTCTCTATATGTTGAAGCTTATCTATATATATAATTGCCTTATTCTGTCTATCTGTCTGTCTTGCTCCAAAATTCTGTCGTTACCGTGACAAGCATCTCATTGGCTGCTCGCCTCGGCTCCGCCCCCCGCACGGATTGGCCGCTCGCCCAGGCTCCGCCCCCCCACAGATTGGCCTCTCACCCTGGCCCCCTGCACGCATTGGCAACTCGGCCACGCCCCGCCCCCTCACGCTTTGCATGCTTGCCCTGGCCCCGCCCCCCGCACTCATTCCCTGAATCGACACGGAGCCCCGACTTCCAGGTGAGTGCTGTACCCCCGGGAGCCCACACCAGCGTACGCCGGCAACCTAGCCAACACATACCCTCGCATTGCTGGGGTTGCAGGCGCACACTGGTGTGGACTCCCGAGCGTGTGGGGGGCGGG
The DNA here is from genome assembly GCF_048569485.1 of Anomaloglossus baeobatrachus. Classification (NCBI taxonomy): domain Eukaryota; kingdom Metazoa; phylum Chordata; class Amphibia; order Anura; family Aromobatidae; genus Anomaloglossus; species Anomaloglossus baeobatrachus. The sequence goes on from NC_134356.1 coordinate 199,927,892, forward strand.
GTACGCTGGTAAACATGGTACACATCAGGTAATATTGTGTAGCATGGTTACCAGCGTACACCGGCTCCCGGTACACATGTGCAGAAGAGAGAAGACAGAAGAAAGAAGACCCCCGATCATACTCACCAGAAGCCGACCGGAAGCAGGTGAGCGCATCAAGGTCCTGCAGTGGCAGAACACACACACACGCACACACATAAGAACAGACAAACACACACACACACACACATCAGATCACACTCACTCTCACCTCACACACACATCAGATCGCATCCACACACAACATCCAGTGATATCGCTTGCTTCTCGGCGGCGATACTGTGCGTGCAGTGACCTTCCAGGACCTGCCAGAAGCATGTGGTATCTCCGGATGTTGTGAGTGTGTGAGCGCGTATGTGCGATATCGTCAATGTGTGTGTGCGTGTATGCGATCGTGTGTGTGCGTGTATGCGATCGTGTGTGTGCGTGTATGCGATCGTGTGTGTGCATGTATGCGATCGGATGTGTGCGTGTATGCGATCGGATGTGTGCGTGTATGCGATCAGATGTGTGCTTGTATGCGATCGGATGTGTGCGTGTCGGCAGAAGGCAGAGGAGCATGGCGTGCAGCACAGCTGCTGGGACCGCCCACCGGAGGGCACAGGGAGAAGTGGGGTGTGAGTGTATGCGATCAGATGTGTGCGTGTATACTGTCTGATGTGTGACTGTGGAGCACGATTGGGGGTGCGCAGCATGGGGGATGGAGCACGATGGGGAGTGCGCAGCATGGGGGATGGAGCACGATGGGGGGTGCGCAGCATGGGGGATGGAGCACGATGGGGGGTGCGCAGCATGGGGGATGGAGCACGATGGGGAGTGCGCAGCATGGGGGATGGAGAATGATGGGGGGTTCACAGCATGGGGGATGGAGCACGATGGGGGTGCGCAGCATGGGGGATGGAGCACGTTGGGGGTGCGCAGCATGGATGATGGAGCATGATGGGGGGTGCGCAGCATGGGGGATGGAGCACGATGGGGGGTGCGCAGCATGGGGGATGGAGCACGATGGGGGGTGCGGAGCATGGGGGATGGAGCACGATGGGGGGTGCGCAGCATGGGGGATGGAGCACGTTGGGGGGTGCGCAGCATGGATGATGGAGCACGATGGGGGGTATGCAGCATGGGGGATGGAGCACGATGGGGGGTGCGCAGCAAGGGGGATGGAGCACGATGGGGATGCGCAGCATGGGGGATGGAGCACGATGGGGATGCGCAGCATGGGGGATGGAGCACGATGGGGGGTGCGCAGCATGGGGGATGGAGCACGATGGGGAGTGCGCAGCATGGGGGATGAAGCACGATGGGGAGTGCGCAGCATGGGGGATGGAGCACGATGGGGAGTGCGCAGCATGGGGGATGGAGCATGATAGGTGCGCAGCATGGGGGATGGAGCACGATGGGGGGTGCGCAGCATGGGGATGGAGCACGATGGGGAGTGCGCAGCATAGGGGATGGAGCACGATGGGGTGTGCGCAGCATGGGGGATAAAGCACGATGGGGGGTGCGCAGCATGGGGGATGGAGCACGATGGGGGTGCGCAGAATGGGGGATGGAGCACGATGGGGGGTGCGCAGCATGGGGGATGGAGCACGATGGGGGTGCGCAGCATGGGGGATGGAGCACAATGGGGGGTGCGCAGCATGGGGGATGGAGCACGTTGGGGGTGCGAAGAATGGATGATGGAGCACGATGGGGGGTATGCAGCATGGGGGATGGAGCACGATGGGGGTGTGCGCAGCAAGGGGGATGGAGCACGATGGGGATGCGCAGCATGGGGGATGGAGCACGATGGGGGGTGCGCAGCATGGGGGATGGAGCACGATGGGGAGTGCGCAGCATGGGGGATGGAGCACGATGGGGAGTGCGCAGCATGGGGGATGGAGCATGATGGTGGGTGCGCAGCATGGGGGATGGAGCACGATGGGGGGTGCGCAGCATGGGGATGGAGCACGATGGGGAGTGCGCAGCATGGGGGATGGAGCACGATGGGGTGTGCGCAGCATGGGGGATGGAGCACGATGGGGGGTGCGCAGCATGGAGGATGGAGCACGATGGGGGGTGCGCAGCATGGGGGATGGAGCACGATGGGGGTTCGCAGCATGGGGGATGGAGCACTATGGGGGGTGCGCAGAATGGGGGATGGAGCACGTTGGGGGTGCTCAGCATGGATGATGGAGCACGATGGGGGGTATGCAGCATGGGGGATGGAGCACGATGGGGGGTGCGCAGCAAGGGGGATGGAGCACGATGGGGATGCGCAGCATGGGGGATGGAGCACGATGGGGGGTGCGCAGCATGGGGGATGGAGCACGATGGGGGTGCACACCTTCCCCCAAAACACACACACACACTGCCACACGCGCACCGCACAACACACCACACACACAATGGGAACCACAAACACCACCCTACACAGACACCCACACACACAGACAACGCCGCACACACACAACACCCAACACACAAACATGGCAGCATACACAAATATACGCACATGTGTCGCCCTGGACAAGCCAGGGGACACAGGTAAAAACACACACACACCCCCACCCCCAGCAGTTCACAGCAGACATCCCCAAAGTGACCTGCTTTCTGCCTCGGGCTCAGACTGACACACCAGGTGGGCGGAGTCAGGAGATGGAGACGCCCACCCAGGAGTGAGCTGGCCTGAGGCAGGAAACAAGCCCAGTCAAGTCCTAGGAGAGGAAGAGAGAAGGTCTGCAGAGAGGCAGACATAGCCAGGGGCCTAGGTTGGAGCCTAGGGCTTCGTACAGAGAGTCCGGCAGACGGTAGTGGCCGTCTCCAGGGATCCGGGGAGACAGCTGGTGGAACCGTAGGTAGCCGGGGCTGGGCGGTGGCCCACCGGTACTGAACCGGGGAGCCAGCTGGAAGCCGGAACGCAGGAGGAGTGTGCATGGAGGCGAAAGAAAGGACTTACCCCACCAAACTGGGTCAGGCGAGAAACAATAACTGCAACCGTCCGAGGGACCCGTCTAACCAGCCGTTTGTTTACCGAGAACTGTGTCGTGTTTACTGGCTGAGTGAGTACCTCCGTGCCGTGCGGCACAGCGCTGCCCCTGCGCCCCTGCACCTCCACAGGCCCCCCTACCCGCCTGCCCATCATCCAATTCCATCACTGGGCCCCGGGATCACCAACCCCTACCCACGGAGGGGCAACACAACAACTTGCTGCTCCATACCATCACTCCCGGGATCCCCAGCCAGAGCAGCGGTGGTGTCCACATAATCACCACAACCGTGGGTGGCGTCACGGACAATAAACAATCCCCACACCCAAACCCCCTTTCACTCACGGGCGAGGAGCGCCGCTAGAGTCCCCGGGATCCGGCCCATCGCTCGAGCCACCGAGCAGCAGCAGGCCGCGGCAGCCGCGGCAGCCGGACCCGACCAGTGGGAGAGCGCGGCGTCCCCTCCTCCGCCCGCAACAACTTGGCGTCACGAACAGGATCTTACCGCTCTGCCGTCTGGTAGAGGTGCGCCTTGTTACCGCCGGAGGTGTCTGGCAGAAAATTTTGTAAAACCGCCATCTTGGGCGCGAAAATTTCCCGCTCGAGCGTCTTCCCCGAGCAGGAAAGGCGTGAAAGTGGAGCTCCGCCCCCTGAAGAAGGAAGTGCTAAAAAGAGGCTAAGGGGGACGGGATGGCGTCCGGCCGCATGTGAACCACGGCTGTGGAAGCAGGGACGCCAGGACTCTGCCAGCATTTGGTTCCTGGAAGAGGCCGCCGCAGTGATGCACCGAGCCGTTACCCCTGTTACCGGTAGCGGAGCCCGCAGCGTCTGTGGGGGAGGGCCCAGACCTGGGGTCCCCAGGCCTCACTTTTGTCACCGCCCTGCCACCGGCCCCAGCAGTCCGCCCGGCCGCGACGGAGATGACGACGGCTCCGGCAGTCCGCCCGGCCGCAACGGCAGCGAAGTACCGGTCCCGTTGACCAATCTGGAGCCGTTCCTGGACTGGGGTCAAGGGGTGCTGCCCACTTCCTAGGGGCAGCACCAAGGCTAGGTTGTTTGGGTGGGTGACTGAAGGACCCGTTACACTGTTATTATTAAAAGTGTTTGACTGTTATTGCAACGTTAAAGTAATGTGCATCCCGTTGTGGGAGGATTGAAAATGCTTGTGTTTAATGTTTTGATCTTTTGCAGTTTAAAAGAAAAATAAAACCGGTGATGGACGGGCAGCCCGAGGACGGTCTGCATTTTGCTAAGGGAAAATGTGTCGCCCTGGACAAGCCAGGGGACACAGGTAACAACACACACACACACCCCCACCCCCAGCAGTTCACAGCAGACATCCCCAAAGTGACCTGCTTTCTGCCTCGGGCTCAGACTGACACACCAGGTGGGCGGAGTCAGGAGATGGAGACGCCCACCCAGGAGTGAGCTGGCCTGAGGCAGGAAACAAGCCCAGTCAAGTCCTAGGAGAGGAAGAGAGAAGGTCTGCAGAGAGGCAGACATAGCCAGGGGCCTAGGTTGGAGCCTAGGGCTTCGTACAGAGAGTCCGGCAGATGGTAGTGGCCGTCTGCAGGGAGCCGGGGAGACAGCTGGTGGAACTGTAGGTAGCCGGGGCTGGGCGGTGGCCTACTGGTACTGAACCGGGGAGCCAGCTGGAAGCCGGAACGCAGGAGGAGTGTGCACGGAGGCGAAAGAAAGGACTTACCCCACCAAACTGGATCAGGGGGGAAACAATAACTGCAACCGTCTGAGGGACCCGTCCAACCAGCCGTTTGTTTACTGAGAACTGTGTCGTGTTTACTGGCTGAGTGAGTACCTCCGTGCTGTGCGGCACAGCGCTGCCCCTGCGCCCCTGCACCTCCACAGGCCCCCCTACCCACCATCCAATTCCATCACTGGGCCCCGGGATCACCAACCCCTACCCACGGAGGGGCAACACAACAACTGGCTGCTCCATACCATCACTCCCGGGATCCCCAGCCAGAGCAGCGGTGGTGTCCACATAATCACCACAACCGTGGGTGGCGTCACGGACAATAAACAATCCCCACACCCAAACCCCCTTTCACTCACGGGCGAGGAGCGCCACTAGAGTCCCCGGGATCCGGCCCATCGCTCGAGCTACCGAGCAGCAGCAGGCCGCGGCAGCCGCGGCAGCCGGACCCGAGCAGTGGGAGAGCGCGGCGTCCCCTCCTCCGCCCGCAACAACTTGGCGTCACGAACAGGATCTTACCGCTCTGCCGTTTGGTAGAGGTGCGCCTTGTTACCGCCGGAGGTGTCCGGCAGAAAATTTTGTAAAACCGCCATCTTGGGCGCGAAAATTTCCCGCTCGAGCGTCTTCCCCGAGCAGGAAAGGCGTGAAAGTGGAGCTCCACCCCCTGAAGAAGGAAGTGCTAAAAAGAGGCTAAGGGGGACGGGATGGCGTCCGGCCGCATGTGAACCACGGCTGTGGAAGCAGGGACGCCAGGACTCTGCCAGCATTTGGTTCCTGGAAGAGGCCGCCGCAGCGATGCACCGAGCCGTTACCCCTGTTACCGGTAGCGGAGCCCGCAGCGTCTGTGGGGGAGGGCCCAGACCTGGGGTCCCCAGGCCTCACTTTTGTCACCGCCCTGCCACCGGCCCCGGCAGTCCGCCCGGCCGCGACGGAGATGACGACGGCTCCGGCAGTCCGCCCGGCCGCAACGGCAGCGAAGTACCGGTCCCGTTGACCAATCTGGAGCCGTTCCTGGACTGGGGTCAAGGGGTGCTGCCCACTTCCTAGGGGCAGCACCAAGGCTAGGTTGTTTGGGTGGGTGACTGAAGGACCCGTTACACTGTTATTATTAAAAGTGTTTGACTGTTATTGCAACGTTAAAGTAATGTGCATCCCGTTGTGGGAGGATTGAAAATGCTTGTGTTTAATGTTTTGATCTTTTGCAGTTTAAAAGAAAAATAAAACCGGTGATGGACGGGCAGCCCGAGGACGGTCTGCATTGTGCTAAGGGGGAATGTGTCGCCCTGGACAAGCCAGGGGACACAGGTAACAACACACACACACCCCCACCCCCAGCAGTTCACAGCAGACATCCCCAAAGTGACCTGCTTTCTGCCTCGGGCTCAGACTGACACACCAGGTGGGCGGAGTCAGGAGATGGAGACGCCCACCCAGGAGTGAGCTGGCCTGAGACAGGAAACAAGCCCAGTCAAGTCCTAGGAGAGGAAGAGAGAAAGTCTGCAGAGAGGCAGACATAGCCAGGGGCCTAGGTTGGAGCCTAGGGCTTCGTACAGAGAGTCCGGCAGACGGTAGTGGCCGTCTGCAGGGAGCCGGGGAGACAGCTGGTGGAACCGTAGGTAGCCGGGGCTGGGCGGTGGCCCACCGGTACTGAACCGGGGAGCCAGCTGGAAGCCGGAACGCAGGAGGAGTGTGCACGGAGGCGAAAGAAAGGACTTACCCCACCAAACTGGGTCAGGGGGGAAACAATAACTGCAACCGTCCGAGGGACCCGTCCAACCAGCCGTTTGTTTACCGAGAACTGTGTCGTGTTTACTGGCTGAGTGAGTACCTCCGTGCCGTGCGGCACAGCGCTGCCCCTGCGCCCCTGCACCTCCACAGGCCCCCCTACCCGCCTGCCCACCATCCAATTCCATCACTGGGCCCCGGGATCACCAACCCCTACCCACGGAGGGGCAACACAACAACTGGCTGCTCCATACCATCACTCCCGGGATCCCCAGCCAGAGCAGCGGTGGTGTCCACATAATCACCACAACCGTGGGTGGCGTCACGGACAATAAAGAATCCCCACACCCAAACCCCCTTTCACTCACGGGCGAGGAGCGCCGCTAGAGTCCCCGGGATCCGGCTCATCGGTCGAGCCACCGAGCAGCAGCAGGCCGCGGCAGCCGCGGCAGCCGGACCCGAGCAGTGGGAGAGCGCGGCGTCCCCTCCTCCGCCCGCGACACACATACCGCGCAACACACACACATTGCACAAAACATACCTCCCCCAAAACACACACACGCACCCCACACACACACCCACACAAACCGCGCAACAACACGCACCCCACACCCACACAAACCACGCAACACACACAGCACCACACACAGACAACACTGCAGACACACAGCGCTCCACAAACAACGCAACACACACACAGCGCTCAATACAAATGTCGCGGGCGGGGAGGAGGGTGTCAGCACACCGCGCTCACCCCTTCTGCTCGGGTCCGGCAGCTGCTCCTGGTGGCTCGAGCCGTGGGCCGGATCCCGGGGTTTCTCGAGCGACACTCCTCGCCCGTGAGTGAAAGGGGATGTTTGTTGGGTGTGGGGATGGTTATAGTTCGTGACGCCACCCACGGTTGTGGTGATTGCACCACCGCTGCTCAGTGTGGGGGTCCCAGGGATGGTGATACGGAGCAGCCAGGTGTTGTGTTGCCCCTCCGTGGGTAGGGGTTGGTGATCCCGGGGCCCCGTGATGAGATGTAGAGTGTAGGGCCTGGAGGGCGCAGGGACGCGGGGGCAGCGCTGTGCCTTGCGGCACTATGGTACTCACTCAGCCTGACACACGGACACAGTCTGTACGGTAAACCAACGGCTGGTAGGACGGTCCCACAGACGGCTGCACCTGCACTCCCGGTAGGTGACGGTGATGTCCCTCTTCCTTGCACCTGTGTTGACTGATGGTAGCGGTGGATTCCCTCCGGTTACCCGCTCCCCGGCTGCAATCTGGGCCGGAGGAGCTCTACACTTTGCCCGCAGGCGCTGGCCCTGAGAAACTGGTGCCGTGGCGGTGGCGGTGTCTCTCCAATACGGGTTGGGCTGTTGCCTTCAATCGGGACTTGGTTGTTGGGGGATCTGCGTCCCCGTCACTGACGGATTTGGCAAATCTGGCGACTCCTAGCCTTGCCGGGGTCCGAGAGGCCCCTGCCCTGGTGCTGACTGTCCTTCGGAACACTGCTCCAGACCACCGGGCACACAGCCAACGGGGTCCTTCCAGGAACTTCCAAACGGTCCCCCTCCAGACAGTCACCGCCGTTGCTGACCTTGCTGTTCTGGCCCTCACAAAGCTGGACCCTTCAGGCTGTCTTTCTCTTCTGTCACTTTACTTGCTTTTCCTACTTTCCTTCCTTCACTTTTACTTAGTTGTTTACTCAAGCTCGTCCCTGAGCTGACTGCACTTGAGCCCTGCCTGGGCTAATCTGCTGTTTACTCCTTCCACTTCCTCCTCCTCGACTCATCTGCCTGGTTTCTTCCTGCCTCCAGTGTTGTGAGCTCCTTGGTGGGCGGAGCCAACCGCCTGGCCCACCCCCTGGTGTGCATCATCAACCTCTGGAGGAAGGCAACAAGGATTTGTGGTTAGCTGTGATGTGCCTACCTGGAGTGTGGGGTGTGGTGGTGTTGTGACCTGTGTCCCCTGGCTTGCCCAGGGCGACAAATTCCCCCCTTAGCAAAATGCAGACCGTCCGCGGGCTGCCGTCCTACACCGGTTTTATTTTTCTGTAAAAAGGGGATAACAGGGTTAAGCAAAACATAAATACATTTTTAATCAAAACTCTTCCCAATACGGGAGGCACATTTACTTAAACGTTGCAACGGTATATGGTCACGGTTTCCGCTCTCTCCCACCCAAGCAACCTGGCCCTGATGCTGCCCCTAAAACCCAGGCAGCACCCCTTGACCCACAGTCCAGCACAAGTCACCCGAGCGGGATCTGTCCTTCCCCTCCAGAGGGTGGCCACCGGTTCCTTTGGTGGCTGGGCCCTGGCCTGCTCTGCTCAGGGCCCTCCCTCCAACCTGCCTCTCCGGAGATGGTATTGCGGAAACGGTAACGGTACCCAACATATTTACAAGCCACTTAACGTTTGTGGTGCCCTGCTAGTTCACGGGCTTGTCCATAGATAGTTCCCATGCAAATAAACTTTAAACGGTCCCCACGGGGACAACGGTGCCGGCTCCAGCCGGTTGCAAATCAACACACAAATCAGGTGAAGTACTCGGTATAATCATTTTCTTCTTATCATTTCAGAACTTTTTCAAAACTTTTTCAAACAACAACTTCAATGATGGTCCCAACGGGGACGGTGCTGCGGGCATCCATTGCCCTACTCCGGTCTGTCAAGCGCTTTGGCTGCTGGCAAGGGGTAGAGGTCTGCGCTCGCTCGGGCCTCCGGGCCCCTCCTGAGGTTAACGTCCAGCGCAAACCACCCTCGCTCCCCAAAGTGCCGGGTATAGCGCACAATATCCCCCGGCATCAGGTTACGGCCGGGATGTTCCTCGGGCAGGTGAGCATGCACATCCCGCCGGGCTACAAACACCTCGGCCTCCAGGCCTGGCTCGTAGATGAACCCGTAGCCCCGGCGGACATCGAACCGCCTCACCTGTCCCTCGTGCAGCGGTCCCCGGTCACGGAATGTCGCTTGCCGGAGATTCTCCTTCTCCCGGATCACTCTGGCCACCAGCTCGGCCTTCTTCCTTTCCCTCTCGGCGATCTCCAGGCCCAGCGGTACCGGCTCCCTATCCCAGTACGGCGCTGCTGCCAGCGCCGGCGCACGGGTTGAGCCCCGCGGGACATCCAGCACGTTACCCACTGTCAGGAAGGTGGGCAGCGTATCCCGCGGTGTCATGGCCTTGGGCGCTGCCTTGCAGCAGCAACCCGGTGCTACCTCAGCCGAGGTGTGGGGGATGGGCATAGGGGCTTTCCGCTGCCGGGCCTTCGGCTCGGAACGGGTCTTCGGCTCCGGCTCGGGGAGTTTCTCAGGGGATGCCTCCGGTTCGGTCTTCGGAGTCTTCCACGGCAACACCGCTGACTGGCTGCGGGCTCCGGCTACAGGTTGGCCCGCTTGGGCGGGGACGCTGGGTACTGCTACCGGTTGCGGTGGTAGCAGGCCTAGTGGCGGGGTCACGGCCTCCGGGACGGGTGGCGAGGGAGGCAGCGAAGGGAGAGGGCTTGGACCGGGCCCCACAGCCGCGATGACCGGCCCCTCAAGGGCATCGGGACGTGGGTCACTCACCCTCCCTTTCTCCGCTTCCTCCTCGCGTCTCCGCACGGTGGCTACAACGTCCGCCATGTCGGCCTCCCACTCCTCCATGAGGAGCTGCATCTTCACCTGCAGCCGTTGGTAGAGCTGCGCGGTCCGGATCTCCACCCACGCCGCGGTTCCAGGCGCGGGGGGTACGGTGTCGCGGGACGGCATCCACATGACGGCTGGTTCGTTTGCTTCCAGGAACGGGATGTTTGCAGAGTCCTGGCGTCCCTGCTTTTATAGCCGCAGCTACATGCGGCCGGCCGCCATCGCGTCCCCCTTAGCTCTTTCCGGCCCCTCCTCTCTCGGGGCGGGGTTTTGGCCTTCGCGCCTCTACTGCTCGAGAAGACGCTCGAGTGGGAACTTTTCGCGCCAAAGATGGCGGCTTCTGAAATTTTTCTACCGGATGCCTCCGGCGGTAACAAGGCGCACCTCTACCTGACGGCAGAGCGGTAAGATCCTGTTCGTGACGCCAAGTTGTCGCGGGCGGGGAGGAGGGTGTCAGCACACCGCGCTCACCCCTTCTGCTCGGGTCCGGCAGCTGCTCCTGGTGGCTCGAGCCGTGGGCCGGATCCCGGGGTTTCTCGAGCGACACTCCTCGCCCGTGAGTGAAAGGGGATGTTTGTTGGGTGTGGGGATGGTTATAGTTCGTGACGCCACCCACGGTTGTGGTGATTGCACCACCGCTGCTCAGTGTGGGGGTCCCGGGGATGGTGATGCGGAGCAGCCAGGTGTTGTGTTGCCCCTCCGTGGGTAGGGGTTGGTGATCCCGGGGCCCGGTGATGAGATGTAGAGTGTAGGGCCTGGAGGGCGCAGGGACGCGGGGGCAGTGCTGTGCCTTGCGGCACTATGGTACTCACTCAGCCTGACACACGGACACAGTCTGTACGGTAAACCAACGGCTGGTAGGACGGTCCCACAGACGGCTGCACCTGCACTCCCGGTAGGTGACGGTGATGTCCCTCTTCCTTGCACCTGTGTTGACTGATGGTAGCGGTGGATTCCCTCCGGTTACCCGCTCCCCAGCTGCAATCTGGGCCGGAGGAGCTCTACACTTTGCCCGCAGGCGCTGGCCCTGAGAAACTGGTGCCGTGGCGGTGGCGGTGTCTCTCCAATACGGGTTGGGCTGTTGCCTTCAATCGGGACTTGGTTGTTGGGGGATCTGCGTCCCCGTCACTGACGGATTTGGCAAATCTGGCGACTCCTAGCCTTGCCGGGGTCCGAGAGGCCCCTGCCCTGGTGCTGACTGTCCTTCGGAACACTGCTCCAGACCACCGGGCACACAGCCAACGGGGTCCTTCCAGGAACTTCCAAACGGTCCCCCTCCAGACAGTCACCGCCGTTGCTGACCTTGCTGTTCTGGCCCTCACAAAGCTGGACCCTTCAGGCTGTCTTTCTCTTCTGTCACTTTACTTGCTTTTCCTACTTTCCTTCCTTCACTTTCACTTAGTTGTTTACTCAAGCTCGTCCCTGAGCTGACTGCACTTGAGCCCTGCCTGGGCTAATCTGCTGTTTACTCCTTCCACTTCCTCCTCCTCGACTCATCTGCCTGGTTTCTTCCTGCCTCCAGTGTTGTGAGCTCCTTGGTGGGCGGAGCCAACCACCTGGCCCACCCCCTGGTGTGCATCATCAACCTCTGGAGGAAGGCAACAAGGATTTGTGGTTAGCTGTGATGTGCCTACCTGGAGTGTGGGGTGTGGTGGTGTTGTGACCTGTGTCCCTTGGCTTGCCCAGGGCGACACACAAACAACACTGCTCTCACACACCCCCACCCAGACAACACCCAGAACATTTACAGCCGCTAGACAAACACTTGGCAACTACACACAACAACATCTATATATATAACAAAAATCATACATTAACTACACAATAAATTCTAGAATACCCAATGCGTTAGAATCGGGCCACCTTCTAGTACGTCATAATAATCAAAGCTAACAACTAGGGATTATCAAATATCACAAATATTTGGCAATATTCGGCTTTGCAAATATCCGACGAATAGGTCGACGCTATGCGAATATTCGATGCGCAATGTAAGTCTATGGGAAGCCCAATAGTTGCTATTCGGCAACTATTCGGGTTTCCCATAGACTTACATTGTGCATCGAATGTTCGCAAATAGTCGAATAGCAGCGTCCTATTCGGCAAATATGGGCGTTGACGAATATTTGAGGTATTCGATCATCCCTATTAACAACCCTTCTGGTATGCAGAAGAAAGCAGTGGATATTGATGAATGGCACTTCAATATTTTATTAAATGCATTGACTTTGCAAAACAGGTGATCAGATGCAACAGCACAGAGAATGAGGAGTCAGTGGTAACTGAATCAACAATGATTTTATTAACTTTATAAAAATTAAGGATTATGAGAAATAATGATATGTCACAAGTAACAGTGGTAAATCAGAGTACTTCACATATGATATGCAATCAGCAACACAGATATCTATAATACAATCACAGTATTATATAGGCCCCCTTCACATGTCTGTGATTCCAGTACATATGACATCCATTTTCATACATACCGTATACACATATATATACGAGCGGAGACATGGACATATGCAGGCCCATTAAAATGAATGGGTCTGTGCACACATATCTGTTTTCTCCCGGATATGTGTCCCAAGTGGAGCACACGTTTGTCCATGTGCTCCACACGACAACATGTCCATTTATCTCCAACAGCATAGGTGTCACACAGACCACACATTGATGTGATCCGTGTAAGACCAGTGTGACACATACTGAGAAAACACGTGTCTTTGAAATAAAATTATTTTCTATGCTCACCTGTCTCCAGCCCTTCTGTCTTTGATGCTGGTGTCTCTTGCTTCCGAGCTTTCTCATTAAGCTTATGCATATTCACTGCACTGCAGGCCCAGAAGCAGCAGCGCCGGGAACAGGTGAGCATAGAAGTTCCTGCTGTCCGTGTGCTATCACAGATAGCCCTGGGAGATCACACTGACAGTATATGCTGAACACACACACGGAACACGCACACACATACACACCCACACGACAGACCATGAAAAACGTGCATTTTTATCATGGATGTGTGAAGGGGGGCTTTACATGGTAGTATTCTTATAACTAACTGTTATTGTACACTAGATCCCTCCACTCTCTGAAGCATGGCCTAAGTGCCCACTCAATACCGTTTCTCCATGCAAGAAGCTATTGCCCGGCTCTGGATATTGATTAGCATTGCCTGCAGATTGACTTGAAGTCGGGGCTCTGGACTTTGACCGATGTAGTCTAGTCTTCCTCTGGTTCTCTTACTGGCGCAGCTCAAAGGGCTTCTTCTCGCTTTGAAAATGGGCTTCTACTAGTGCAGATCATGGGCGTCTACTGGCGCTGATCATGGGCTTCTATTGACACTAATCATTGGCTTCTACTGATGATGATCATTGGCTTCTACTGGCACTGATCATGAGCTTAGGTCACGGATTTTCCTCTTAGCTCGTTTCATGGATCTTCCTCTCAACTCAGATCACAGATCTTACTCTCAGCTCATGCTTTCACTGGGATCTGATCGGTCTAGGACCCTTTTGTGGCGATGGATTGTAAATAGGGATGATCGAATACCTCAAATATTCGGCTTCGCGAATATCCCACGAATAGGTCGCCGCTATGCGAATATTCGATGCGCAATGTAAGTCTAAAGGAAGCCTGAATAGTTCCGAATAGTTGTTATTCGGGTTTTCCATAGACTTACATTGCGCATCGAATATTCACGAATAGTTGAATAGCGCCCACGTATTCGGCAAATATTCGCAAAGCCGAATATTTAAGGTATTCGATCATCCCTAGTTGTAAACTTGCTTCATTGCTACATGACCTTTCTGATACATGATTCTGGCATTAATGCCGGCGTCACACGGTATGATATATTGGGCGATATGTCGTTGGGTCACGTCGTTAGTGACACACATCCGGCATCGTCAGAGATATCGTACCGTGTGACACCTCCGAACGACTGTGAACGAGCAAAAATACTCACCTTATCCTTGCTCGTTGGCACGTCATTCATTTTCAAAATGTCGTTCCTCCTTCTGCGCGCCGATTGTTCATCGTTCCCGTGGCAGCACATGTCGCTCCTTGTGACACCTCGGGAACACAGCTTACCTGTGTCCCGCCGGCAATGCGGAAGAAAAGAGGTGGGCGGGATGTTACGTCCCGCTCATCTCCGCCCTTCCGCTTCTATTGGCCGGCTGCCGTGTGACGTCGCTGTGACGCCGAACATTCCTCCCCCTTCAGGAAGAGGATGTTCGCCGCCCACAACGACGTCGCCCGGGAAGTAAGTGCGTGTGATGGGGGCTTTGCAACTAATTGCCCGTGATGCACAAATGACGGGGGCGGGTACGATCGCTCGTGCAATCGCACGATAGATCGTCCCGTGTGACGCCGGCATTACTCCTCTCCTCTTGGCCCTACTATGCCTTTTATATTTAATAGCTGCAACACAACTGTCACCTTACCTGGCATCTCCTCTAAATTCTTCCCACCAGGAAACACAAACTCAACTCTTTTAGTTCCTGTTTGCTCTTATTACCTTCGGCCAGCAGATGGCAATGTTTCCTTGTAGATACTATGAGAGGTTAGCTGTTTGTGCTCTCTGCTTAGCTGAATGTGTCTTCTGCTTAACGAACTCGGTTACAGTTCCATAAAATCATCCACCTCCATCTTCTGGTAGATTGGTCTTTCAATATATAAGCTCGCTATTGCCATGAAATATTTATCTACAAATCATTTGCTGGCCCTACTTATGGTGCCTATTTACAGAAGATATATGACAGCCAGGCTTGCTAATTTTGTCAAGCAGATGATGGTGGGAAAGATAGATTACATAAGCTGTTAATTTGCTTTGTCCCTTGTCTCCATAGTAGATAGTAAGAGGTCTGGCAGCACCTTGTCCACCTCTCCTCTTTGAAAAAAAGCTTTCATGTTCAGCCGAGCAGATTTTGGCTGAATTCAGATGTCTGTTTGACGCAGTCCGTGTATGGAGCACAATGCAATGGGTTGGCTGTGGGTCTCCTGTCCTGAGCTTGACAGCCTCACATATTGCATATATTAGTCTGTATACAGACTATGTTGCATGGATAAAGCAAATACACAATTGTATTATGCAGTCATAGCAAGTTGCACCTGTTCACATTTCCTTTATTCTGTTGGAAATGCTGGTCAGTTTTATGGTTTTTATATGTTGCATGGATGTCTGAATTTTGCTCAGGATATGTGCACATGGCATCTTTTTGGTGCTTTTTCTGAAGCATCTTTTGTGTTGTCTTTTTTTTTGCGCCATTTTTGCAGATGTCATATTTATTTTTTAAACTTGATATATAAAGTAATATAAGCCTCCAGAAGAAAAGATAAATTACTTATTTTAGTTGCCCCACAGTTTTCGAAGCCTGAAATGATTAAATTAAGTTAAAACAGATGGAATATATATATACGATAAGTCTTTATGACATTGCTGTGCATATGTTCTTTTTTTAACATTTATTTATGGAGTACTTTTCAGGCAGGTTCCAGGCGGAATCTGCCTGGATAAGATGCCACATGCACATACACTCAGTATGTTTTAGGTGGAGTCAATAGGAACAGCTGTTGGATGAATGAACATTTGATCTATCTAGAGGACAACCTGTAATTTGAAATACAGACTAAACCAAAACCATAGCACTATACAGGATAGCAATAGGTTTATAAAGATGCCCCTTTCTGAATTTTCCCTTGCAGCCTTAAAAGAAATAATACATTTAGAAATAGAGATGAGTACCGTAATATTTGTAATCACTATACACGTAACGAATACTTTGTAATACTCTCATATTCGTTCCGAATAGCGAGTACTATGCAAATCAATTGGAAATGCGAGTCATTTTCTTCTAGACCCAACAAAGAGGTTTGGGGGCCTGAGGAAAAGGCTGAAATGGATGGTAAAGTGATGAAACTGAATGGGGAGAGCCTGGACAATAGGCCTGCATGTATTTCTCACTCATATGGTTTTTTGGATCCCCTGATGCCACATGGAATAAATGGCCTCCACTGCCATTTTCTTGAAATTGATCTCATTAACTGAGGGAGATTCAAAGCAGCCCGCAGTCTGCCGGCTACTGCGGGCTTGCTGCCGAGAAATCCCATGAGCCCGCAGTATCGTTGACCCTGTGCCACCACTGTCACCTCAGTAAGCCATATGCGGTTTTTAAGACACACACCTATTTTTCCCCCAAAAAAGTGGGGAAAAAAAGTGTGTCTAACAAACTTGAAAATACATTTTTTTTATGAAAGATAAAGATTTGTCTCCAAGCCAGATGCAACCATCAAAAGAGCAATTTCTGGCTCGCGAGCCATAGGTTCCCGACTACTGTGATATAGCATCTGCCTTTACTTCCATTGCTGTAATGCATTCCACAGTCTGACTAAGCTAACAGCAAAAAGCCCTTTCCTAATTAGATACTTAAATTCCCTCTTTTTCACATGTAATGAAGGACCTTAAGGGGGCTTTAGACGCTGCGACATCGCTAATGCGGAGTCGTTGGGGTCACGGAATTTGTGACGCACATCCGGCCGCATTAGCGATGCTGTTGCATGTGACACCAATAAGCGATTTTGCATCGTTGCAAAAACGTGCAAAATCGCTAATCGGCGACATGGGGGTCCATTCTTAAAAATCGTTACTGCAGCAGTAACGAAGTTGTTCCTCGTTCCTGCGGCAGCACACATCGCTGCGTGTGACGCCGCAGGAACGAGGAAGCTCCCCTTACCTGCCTCCCGGCCGCTATGCGGAAGGAAGGAGGTGGGCGGGATGTTACGTCCTGCTCATCTCCGCCCCTCCGCTGCTATTGGGCAGCGGTTCAGTGACGCTTCAGTGACGTCGCTGTGACGCCGCACGGACCGCCCCCTTAGAAAGGAGGCGGTTCGCCGGTCACAGCGACGTCGCCGGACAGGTAAGTATGTGTGACGGCTCTGGGCGATGTTGTGCGACACGGGCAGCGATATGCCCGTGTTGCGCAACAGATGGGGGCGGGTACCTACACTAGCGATATCGGGACCGATATCACAGTGTGTAAAGTAGCCTTAAGTCCTTTGAAAGATCTAGGGAAGATATAAATCATGTGTTATGTCTTTGTATCACAAATGCATCTATACATGTGAATGAGATCAATTCTGAGCAGGGTCGAGCTGGGACAAAAAAGCAGCCTTGCCAAACAAACTCCATCAGCCCAAATACTATTACACTCCCCACTCCTCGATCAGTGACTTTTGCTCTACTTTGTCATGTCCCTCACCACTCTCTTAAAATGTAACCGCTGTTTTCATTTTTACTTCAGAAATTAACAGTGCACAAAAGAATAAGCAACTTTGTAATGTATCTTATCAGACAAATTTGCTTTATTCTTCACCAGAATTGATCAGTCATTATAAAAATTCTCAATTTATGATAAAATCTGTATTCAGTGAAGACTTTCCCATTACTGAGATATGAGATGGCAGGTGTAATTGATGAGATTCTATGTAGATAAAAGCTGGATGAGGGGGTGGAGCTCTGCTTCTAGCTCCTCCCTCTGCCTCTAGCTCCTCCTTCCTCACGTCATCATAGAATGTCATCCGTAACAACTGACATGCCTTATCTCAATCATGGAAAACCTGTCCATCTTGTGGTTTTTGAAGAGTTTCTGCACCGATAACTCATCAAAGTCAGTGTGAACAAAGCTTTATGTAGTATTCATGCTTCTCCATCATGGTATTTTTGTTTGAGGACTTTATTGGTATTTTTGACCTTTGTGTTTCTTATTTCTGTGATATAAATGAGCTATTTTGGACATTTTTTACTCCTCACCCAGAAAAGAAATGTGACTTAGAGAAAAATAGGCATCGCATAAATTTTGCTAAATTTTGCACAAAAAATGGTCTAAAGAAAGCCAACTGGATAGTCTAAACATATTGTATATTTATAATTAACCATGAGCCACTGTGATAAGTTTGCTACTTATAGTATAATGTAATTGTAAAATTTAAAACAACATGACTAGACTACATACACTGTATAATGATTACTTATTATCTGTGCTGCAGCTCATTTCCCACTGAAAAATATAGCTGTCCACTTAGAAATTTTATTACTATTTATTTTTGTGACAGTAATAATATAAAGTGTATTTTGTAGTAACTAATGGCCTTTTTTGATTTTTTTTTATATTTCCATATATTTAATACATAGTAGTTTTTCACTGAGGCTTTTCCAATAGACTTGGTTACAGGAAAAAATCTTCCCTTGCTGGGCTATAACTAAGGCTAGTTTCACACTTGCGTTGGACGGGATCCGTTGCTATCCGCAGCCTTGAGGAATTACGGTAACCGTTACAGGAAACCGTTATATTCCTCATAGACTTCTATTAGCTACGGATAGCAACGGATAGTCTTGCATTGCATCCGCCCCGCAGCGCATCAGTTGTTTAGTTGTTTTGACGCTGACCGTCAGTGAGCGTCGGGCGGATGGAACGCTGCATGTAATGTTTTTTTGAGCAGCGGAAACCTTTATTTTTCACTGCGCATGCTCTTTTTTTTTTTTTTTTATCACAAACGTTATTTTATTTCTCGGTGGCCGAACGTTCAGCTGAGCGCTCGGCCGCCGGCATGTCTGTGCACCCAGCTGAGCGCTCGGCCGCCGGCATGTCAGGGCGCCCAGCTGAGCGATCGGCCACCGGCATGTCTGTGCACCCAGCTGAGCGCTCGGCCGCCGGCATGTCAGGGCGCCCAGCTGAGCGCTCGGCCGCCGGCATGTCATGGCGCCCAGCTGAGCGCTCGGCCCCCGGCATGTCTGTGCGCCCAGCAGAGCGCTCGGCCGCCGGCATGTCAGGGCGCCCAGCTGAGCGATCGGCCGCCGGCATGTCTGTGCGCCCAGCTGAGCGCTCGGCCGCCGGCATGTTTGTGCACCCAGCTGAGCGATCGGCCGCCGGCATGTCAGGGCGCCCAGCTGAGCGTTCGGCCGCCGGCATGTCAGGGCGCCAAGCTGAGCGCTCGGCCGCCGGCATGTCAGGGCGCCCAGCTGAGCACTCGGCCGCCGGCATGTCTGTGCCCCCAGCTGAGCGCTCGGCCGCCGGCATGTCAGGGCGCCCAGCTGAGCGCTCAGCCGCCGGTATGTCAGGTCGCCCAGCTGTGTGCTCGGCCGCCGGCATGTCTGGGCGCCCAGCTGAGTGCTCAGCTGCCGGCATGTCTGTGCGCCCAGCTGAGCGCTCGGCCGCCGGCATGTCAGGGCGCCCAGCTGAGCGATCGGCCGCCGGCATGTCTGTGCGCCCAGCTGAGCGCTCGGCCGCCGGCATGTCAGGGCGCCCGGTTGAGCGATCGGCCGCCGGCATGTCTGTGCGCCCAGCTGAGCGCTCGGCCGCCGGCATGTCTGTGGGCCCAGCTGAGCGCTCAGCCGCCGGCATGTGAGGGCGCCCAGTTGAGCGATCGGCCGCCGGCATGTCTGTGCGCCCAGCTGAGCGCTCGGCCGCCAGCATGTCTGTGCGCCCAGCTGAGCGCTTGGCCGCCGGCATGTCAGGGCGCCCAGCTGAGCGCTCGGCCGCCGGCATGTCAGGGCGCCCAGCTGAGCGCTCGGCCGCCGGCATGTCTGTGCCCCCAGCTGAGCGCTCGGCCGCCGGCATGTCAGGGCGCCCAGCTGAGCGCTCAGCCGCCGGTATGTCAGGTCGCCCAGCTGTGTGCTCGGCCACCGGCATGTCAGGGCGCCCAGCTGAGTGCTCGGCCGCCGGCATGTTTGTGCACCCAGCTGAGCGATCGGCCGCCGGCATGTCAGGGCGCCCAGCTGAGCGCTCGGCCGCCGGCATGTCAGGGCGCCCAGCTGAGCGCTCAGCCGCCGGTATGTCAGGTCGCCCAGCTGAGCGATCGGCCGCCGGCATGTCTGTGCGCCCAGCTGAGCGCTCGGCCGCCGGCATGTTTGTGCACCCAGCTGAGCGATCGGCCGCCGGCATGTCAGGGCGCCCAGCTGAGCGCTCGGCCGCCGGCATGTCAGGGCACCCAGCTGAGCGCTCGGCCGCCGGCATGTCAGGGCGCCCAGCTGAGCGCTCGGCCGCCGGCATGTCTGTGCCCCCAGCTGAGCGCTCGGCCGCCGGCATGTCAGGGCGCCCAGCTGAGCGCTCAGCCGCCGGTATGTCAGGTCGCCCAGCTGTGTGCTCGGCCGCCGGCATGTCAGGGCGCCCAGCTGAGTGCTCAGCTGCCGGCATGTCTGTGCGCCCAGCTGAGCGCTCGGCCGCCGGCATGTCAGGGCACCCAGCTGAGCGATCGGCCGCCGGCATGTCTGTGCGCCCAGCTGAGCGCTCGGCCGCCGGCATGTCAGGGCGCCCGGTTGAGCGATCGGCCGCCGGCATGTCTGTGCGCCCAGCTGAGCGCTCGGCCGCCGGCATGTCTGTGGGCCCAGCTGAGCGCTCAGCCGCCGGCATGTGAGGGCGCCCAGTTGAGCGATCGGCCGCCGGCATGTCTGTGCGCCCAGCTGAGCGCTCGGCCGCCGGCATGTCTGTGCGCCCAGCTGAGCGCTTGGCCGCCGGCATGTCAGGGCGCCCAGCTGAGCGCTCGGCCGCCGGCATGTCAGGGCGCCCAGCTGAGCGCTCGGCCGCCGGCATGTCTGTGCCCCCAGCTGAGCGCTCGGCCGCCGGCATGTCAGGGCGCCCAGCTGAGCGCTCAGCCGCCGGTATGTCAGGTCGCCCAGCTGTGTGCTCGGCCGCCGGCATGTCAGGGCGCCCAGCTGAGTGCTCAGCTGCCGGCATGTCTATGCGCCCAGCTGAGCGCTCGGCCGCCGGCATGTCAGGGCGCCCAGCTGAGCGATCGGCCGCCAGCATGTCTGTGCGCCCAGCTGAGCGCTCGGCCGCCGGCATGTCAGGGCGCCTGGTTGAGCGATCGGCCGCCGGCATGTCTGTGCGCCCAGCTGAGCGCTCGGCCGCCGGCATGTCTGTGGGCCCAGCTGAGCGCTCAGCCGCCGGCATGTGAGGGCGCCCAGTTGAGCGATCGGCCGCCGGCATGTCTGTGCGCCCAGCTGAGCGCTCGGCCGCCGGCATGTCTGTGCGCCCAGCTGAGCGCTTGGCCGCCGGCATGTCAGGGCGCCCAGCTGAGCGATCGGCCGCCGGCATGTCAGGGCACTCAGCTGAGCGCTCGGCTGCCGGCATGTCAGGGCACTCAGCTGAGCGCTTGGCCGCCGGCATGTCAGGGCATGTGAGAGCGCTCGGCCGCCGGCTATTAAGAGCGATCAGCTGATCGTTCACAATAGTCGGCTGCTGGTAAACTGTAAGAAGAAAAGAAAAAAAGAAAAGCTTTCCATTAATTTGTACGATCCGTAGCATTGCGTTGTGCCACTATATGCAACGCATCCGTTGCATGCGTCACACAACGCAATGCTACGGATCCCGTTCAACGCAAGTGTGAAACTAACCGTAGGCTGCTTTACACGCAACAACATCGCTAATGAGATGTCGCTGGGGTCACGGAATTCGTGATGCACATCCGGCCTCATTAGCGATGTCGTTGCGTGTGACACATATACGAGCGACCGCTAATGATCCAAAATACTCACCACATCGTTGATCTTTGACACGTCGTTCATTTTCAAAATGTCGTTGATGTTCTGGGATGCAGGTTGTTCGTCATTCCTGAAGCAGCACACATCACTACATGTGACACCCCGGGAACGACGAACAACAGCTTACCTGCGTCCTCCGGCAATGAGGTGGGACTGACCTTCATGCGGCTGCTCTCCGCCCCTCCGCTTCTATTAGTTGCCTGCTGTGTGACGTCGCTGTGACGCCGCACGAACCACCCCCTTAGAAAAGAGGTTGTTCGCCGGCCACAGTGACGTCGTTAGGCAGGTAAGTACGTGTGACGCGTACCTCCAATATTGTTTGCCACGGGCAGCGATGTGCCCGTGACGCACAAATGACGAGGGCGAGTGCGATCGCTAGCGATGTCACAGCGTGTAAAGCGGCCTTACAGTTGGTTATGTCCAGCTGAATACTGGCAACAATAAGATGGCTGGCTCCAAGAGAAGCATTCACATTGGAACAGAATCCAGAAGCAGAGTGATAAACAGTTTTTGTTTAATTCGTTTGCTAGAGTGTTAATACGGTGGCATCAAAAGACATTGCTGAAGGCTCTAGATGATTGAACCCAAGATTCAGTGTTTGGTTTTGCTACAAAACACAGATTTTACAAAAAAACAGAGTTCGGGGTGGAGTTTGGGGGATTTACGTATGCAAACCGCTCAAGCGTGCTTTGTGATCAAAAAATATTACTGATAATACATAAGATATTCACAAATTTATCTGAACATTTCCACCCCTATAAGTCAAGTAAAAGAATCCTGAAAATCTAATGTACAATCTTGAGAGTGTCCCACATGCAGTGACCTCGGGTGTCCATTATTCGTACCTGAATGAGTACAGAATGCTGCGTGAGGTAGCTATGCTACGGTGGAGTTAAACATAGCAAATAAAGCCAGACTGTCCAGATGAGAACACGTTCTCGTCTGCCAAAACCAGCAGTGGATCATGTGAACAGAAGTTGACCACCTGTTATTAAGTCACTGCAGAAAACGTAACAAACTAAATGAAATTAAAATTTTCTTTGTCTGTTAAAATGTGATGTGAAATATCACATATTTCATTTAGTCAAGTTGTGCTGAACACTCACATTTGGAAGCTATTATTACATATAATATTGTGAAATTGATGAAATCTACCTGACGTTTACTAAGACAATGGAGTGAGTGGCTTAAAAAGAACCTGTCACCGTGAAAATGCAGCCCGATGTGCAGGCACCATGATATGAGGCAGTTGAGCGCATTGATATATATTTTTGTGAGTAACGTCTCAGTATAATTGTCACAATATATGCAGAATAGCAAAAGGCCCCTATACTGACCCTCACGCTAGGGGACCCTAGACTATCCCTAACCTCCGGATTACCCGTGATGATTGACATGCCAGAGTCCCATGCTTTACTAGTCTCCTGACCAGAACTAAACTGTTCCTCCCCTTCGGGGAAGGAAGAGGCAGGAGTATAATGGCAACACAGATAAAGACAGACAGGGATTAAAGCAAACTCGGACACACTGTAAACTCACAGGAACAAACAGTAAGATAGTAAGGAGAAAAGCAAGAGAAGGAAGGTAGCAACAAAAGGACAGGAAGAGTTAACATCACAACCACTCACAGCAATAAATTACTGAAACCACCAATAAGTCTTGATCACGATATCTCTCCAGACCAGTATGGAGAAGCTATAGCTGGCATTAATGGAATAGTTCTAAAAAATAGCCAAGCAGGAATTACCTCTTACAAGCCTATGATCTCCAGGTCTGTGAGCTGACGCCCAAATCTGCCTGCGCAGATGACTGACATCAAAGAAGTTAGGAGGCAGAGAGACAGAATCTGTAGTCACCACAGATCTTTAAACCGCCATGACATTCATCGATGTTTGTAAAAACCTCCTTGTGACAATAATGTGTTTTAATCATTTAAACCCCTAAACCTCTGCTCTTTCGGAGAATATTGGTCCAGTGAGTGGTCCTATCAGTGACTGACAGCTTTCTATATATGTACACTTAATAAATAAAGCCATCAGTCACTGATGGGACCACCCAGTGAACCAAAATTCTCAGAAAGAGCATCAGTTTAAATGGTTAAAACCACAGTTACACTGAAGCACATTAAAGAAAATTGACATCAAGGTCTTTTATAGTAGTGTTTAGATAAATGTAGTCATTGTTTTGAATTGGAGCAACTGTATACCTAAAGTAAGAAAGGAATTCACAAAAAGAAATCATTGTGTTCTGTGCTTTTTTTTAATATAACAGTAGAGCAGCACTCTATAAGCATCAAGATATATGTGAACATTAAACATATGAAATTTGAACTGCATTGCTGCTATATGAAATATACAGTAAATACAATAACGAAGGTATTTAACGCATAAATTGGTTAATTCATGAGATCACGTCACTCGCTGCAAAGAGTCCTTCTTTGACAAAACCCTAACCTAATATCATAGATTTCCCTGCTAAAAGCTTTCAAATTTAGTGGCAGGTAGAATCCAGCATTAATAAAAAAAAATCCTTAGATTGATGGGAGGAGTGGTCAGTCAAAAAAGGAGGTAGTCATAGCTTGCACTTGTTCACACTTGCTTTATTCTGTTGGAGGTGCTGTCAGTATTTTGTTTTTTTTTATTAACTATTGGAGGACTGTGACTGTGACTAACCTCTTTGTCTGACAGAGCACTCCTACCATAAGCCTAAAGGGTACTTTGCACACTACGACATCGCAGGTGCGATGTTGGTGGGGGTCAAATCGAAAGTGACGCACATCCGGCGTCGCTGTCGACATCATAGTGTGTAAATCCTTTTTGATACGATTAACGAGCACAAAAGCGTCGAAATCGTATCATCGGTGTTGCGTCGGTCATTTCCATAATTTCGGAAGGACCGATGTTCCGATGCTGTTCCTTATTCCTACGGTAGCACACATTGCTGTGCGTGAAGCCGCAGGAGTGAGGAACATCATCTTACCTGCGTCCCGGCTGCAATGAGGAACGAAGGAGGTGGGCGGCATATTTACGTCCCGCTCATCTCCGCCCCTCTGCTTCTATTGGCCGCCTGCCATGTGACGTCGCCGTGATGCCGCACAACCCGCCCCCTTAGGAAGGAGGCGGTTCGCCGGCCAGAGCGACGTCACAAGGCAGGTAAGTGCATGTGAAGCTGCCGTAGCAATAATGTTCACTACGGCAGCTATCACAAGATATCGCAGCTGCGACGGATGCGGAGACTATCACGCTCGGCATCGCAGTAATCGGCTTGCGATGTCGTAGTGTGCAAAGTACCCCTAAGGCTATTTTTTATTATTGTTGCGTCCTACCTGCCCATAAATTTGTAGGCTTTTAGCTCGGGAGAGGCATGATATTAGGTTAGGGTCCCGTCAAAGAAGCATACCTTGCCATGA
The DNA here is from genome assembly GCF_048569485.1 of Anomaloglossus baeobatrachus. Lineage (NCBI taxonomy): Eukaryota > Metazoa > Chordata > Amphibia > Anura > Aromobatidae > Anomaloglossus > Anomaloglossus baeobatrachus. Next base: position 199,952,900 of record NC_134356.1, read on the forward strand.
CTGATGGGCTCTCATGAGTTGACCAATATATGCACTAAGTACCTTCCTTTTTATAAATATATTTCATATAGCAACAATGTAGTTCAAATTTCATATGTTCAATGTTCACATATGAATATATCTTGGCGCAGTTCAAGTTTCATATGTTCAATGTCAACATATATCTTGGCGCTTACACTGTGCTACTGTATTCTTTTATTTGTATATCATACAGTAATAGCAGCTTGCACCTGTTCACACTTGCTTTATTCTGTTTGGAGATGCTGGTCAATTTTTTTTTTTTCTGTACCCTTCTTTGTCATGTAGGAGGTTGAATGCCTGAAATCACTTCTTATATCCAAGACTTATCAAGAATTTTGAAGCAGCAAGTTAAATCAGAAGTATGGTCTGATTGCTCTCCATTCATCCAGAAGAGAATTTGTGAAGTCACACATTGATGATCGATGAGAAAATCTGGCTTCCAATGTCCATTTTAATTAATCTACAAGGTATTCAATATCTTTGTGGTCAGAGATCTATGTGGACCATACAAGTCCTTCCACACCAAACTTGTGTTGGGATGCTGTAGCATTAAAAGGAATATCTGGGACTTTGCTTTTTTTTCTACGGTGCTAAGAACTTACTGGCAGATAGTTGTTAATTACCTTCCTGTTCTATCCAGGAACAATCTGATTCAGCTCAGAGGAGTCACAGACTGCTCCTAAGGGCAATTCTTCTGCTTTCGGTGACATCAAGTCAACAGAGCAGCTTCTTCTTTTCCCAGCTCTGTATTGTCGAAGGAGCATCACTGCCGATGTCATGCTGATTGACAGCTGGTTCTCCGCTACGTTAGCCTGATTTGGCCAATCAACATGACACTAAGGGGCCCTTTGCACACTACGACATTGCAGGTGCGATGTCGGTGGGGTCAAATCAAAAGTGACGCACTTCCGGCGTCACTCTCGACATCGTAGTGTGTAAATCGTTTTAACTACGATTACCGAGCGCAAAAGCGTCGGTATCATATGATTGGTGTAGTGTCGGTCATTTTCATTATTTTGGCTGCTGCGACGGTACGATGTTGTTCATCGTTCCTGCGGCAGCACACATCGCTGTGTATGAAGTCGCAGGAGCGAGAAACATCTCCTACCTGCGTCCCGTCTGCAATGCGGAAGGAAAGAGGTGGGCGGGATGTTTACGTCACGCTTATCTCCGCCCCTCCGCTTCTATTGGCCGCCTGCCGTGTGATGTCGCTGTGACGCCACACGACCCGCCCCCTTAGGAAGGAGGCGGGTCGCCGGCCAGAGCGACGTCGCAGGGCAGGTGAGTGCATGTGAAGCTGCCGTAGCGATAATGTTCGTAATGTCGTAGTGTGCAAAGGGCCCCTAACACCCAGTCGACAGAGCAGGCTGGTCGTGAAATAGCTGCTATGTTGACGTGGAGTCAAATGAAGCCAAAGAATTGCTGTCTGACCAAGAACACATCCTCGCAGGGCAAAAAGAGGTAGGTTGTTAGCAACTTCCTGTCAGTAAGTTCTTTGCCCATAGCCAACAAAAGCAAAATCTGGGATACCCACTTTAGGATTTCCCTTCATAGGCTTTAAGAGGTCTAGGCCAACCCTTGAAAAATAGACCAATAGCATTATTCCTCTACCACAAAACTTTATATTTGTCACAACGCAGTCAGGCAGGTAATGTTCTCTTGTCATTTCCTAAACCCAGACACATCCCTCAGACTGTCAGATAGAGAAGTGTGATTTGTCCCTCCACATTATGTTTTCACTGCTCCAGAGGCCATTAGGTACATGCTTTACATAATTCCAATGACTATCATTGTGCTCGGTTATGTAAGGCTGGCATACAGCTGCTCAGCCATGGTAACCATGACATGAAGCTCTTAGTGCAAGGGAGGTTGGAAACAATGCAGTTATTGAGTCTATTGTGTTGTTGACTTATATCCTGAACTCGGCATTCCGTAAGCATAATATTATGTGGTCTGTCACTCCAGGCTGAGTTCATGTGTTCCCAAACACTTCTACTTTTTTAATAATACTAATAATATTTCAGAAAGGAATATTTAGAAGCGAACAAATTTAATGAACTTAATAGTTAAATCGATGGCATCTTATCACAGTACCATGCTCAATTCAGTGAGCTCTTAGAATAACCCATTTTTTCATGGATAGGTGCTTGATTATATACACTTATGGCAATGGGACTGAATTAAAAACCTGTATTCAGTGATCAAAAATGTTGTCCACTACTTTTACATTGAAGGCCAAGGTCATCAATGTCTGATCAGCCGGGGCACAAAACCGCGCATCCCTGCTGATTAGCTGTTCTCAGTATCGTTGGTGACAGCAGGTGAACGGAAATGTTCATTTTCTTCTGATAGCAGCTGTGGCCGAGCACTGCACATCTGCCTCCTATTGATTTGATTGGTAGGTGGATCAACAGGACGCAGCCAACACTAATGTCAGCTGATGGGCAGCTTCGGAACTGAGCTTTTCCGACTGCCTGCTGCCGGTGGCGTCACCAAGAACAGCTGATTGGCAAGGGTGCCGACTCATGGACCCCGTCCGAGCCGACATTGATGACCTATCCTAAGGATAGGCCATCAAAGTAAAAATAATGGACAACCCCTTTAAGGTATACAGTGCCTACAAGTAGTATTCAACCCCCTGCAGATTTAGCGGGTTTACACATTCGGAATTAACTTGGCATTGTGACATTTGGACTGTAGATCAGCCTGGAAGTGTGAAATGCACTGCAGCAAAAAAGAATGTTATTTCTTTTTTTATTTTTTTTTTAAATTGTGAAAAGTTTATTCAGAGGGTCATTTATTATTCAACCCCTCAAACCACAAGAATTCTGTTTGGTTCCCCTAAAGTATTGAGAAGTATTTCAGGCACAAAGAACAATGAGCTTCACATGTTTGGATTAATTATCTCGTTTTCCAGCCTTTTCTGACTAATTAAGACCCTCCCCAAACTTGTGAACAGCACTCATACTTGGTCAACATGGGAAAGACAAAGGAGCATTCCAAGGCCATCAGAGACAAGATCGTGGAGGGTCACAAGGCTGGCAAGGGGTACAAAACCCTTTCCAAGGAGTTGAGCCTACCTGTCTCCACTGTTGGGAGCATCATCCGGAAGTGGAAGGCTTATGGAACTACTGTTAGCCTTCCACGGCCTGGACAGCCTTTGAAAGTTTCCACCCGTGCCGAGGCCAGGCTTGTCCGAAGAGTCATGGCTAACCCAAGGACAACAAGGAAGGAGCTCCGGGAAGATCTCATGGCAGTGGGGACATTGGTTTCAGTCAATACCATAAGTAACGTACTCCACCGCAATGGTTTCCGTTCCAGACGAGCCCGTAAGGTACCTTTACTTTCAAAGTGTCATGTCAAGGCTCGTCTACAGTTTGCTCATGATCACTTGGAGGACTCTGAGACAGACTGGTTCAAGGTTCTCTGGTCTGATGAGACCAAGATCGAGATCTTTGGTGCCAACCACACATGTGACGTTTGGAGACTGGATGGCACTGCATACGACCCCAAGAATACCATCCCTACAGTCAAGCATGGTGGTGGCAGCATCATGCTGTGGGGCTGTTTCTCAGCCAAGGGGCCTGGCGATCTGGTCCGCATCCATGGGAAGATGGATAGCACGGCCTACCTGGAGATTTTGGCCAAGAACCTCTGCTCCTCCATCAAGGATCTTAAGATGGGTCGTCATTTCATCTTCCAACAAGACAACGACCTAAAGCACACAGCCAAGAAAACAAAGGCCTGGTTAAAGAGGGAGAAAATCAAGGTGTTGCAGTGGCCTAGTCAGTCTCCTGACCTTAACCCAATTGAAAACTTGTGGAAGGAGCTCAAGATTAAAGTCCACATGAGACACCCAAAGAACCTAGATACTTGGAGAAGATCTGCATGGAGGAGTGGGCCAAGATAACTCCAGAGACCTGTGCCGGCCTGATCAGGTCTTATAAAAGACGATTATTAGCTGTAATTGCAAACAAGGGTTATTCCACAAAATATTAAACCTAGGGGTTGAATAATAATTGACCCACACTTTTATGTTGAAAATGTATTAAAATTTAACTGAGCAACATAACTTGTTGGTTTGTAAGATTTATGCATCTGTTAATAAATCCTGCTCTTGTTTGAAGCTTCCAGGCTCTAACTTATTTGCATCTTATCAAACCTGCTAAATCTGCAGGGGGTTGAATACTACTTGTAGGCACTGTATGCTCCAATTCCTTTAGCCATTTATTATAGGTATGGTTAGCTAAAAATCTTTGTTATATACTTAATTCATAAATAGCATTGATGCAAAAAAGTCATATGTTTACTTTTGGGTTAATAAGAACAATGGTATCAACCATTTTCTGGCACTTCTTTTGTCTATTAATATGCTACTCTGCTGGAGGTGTGCCACCCCCACATCAGCAGCCGGATCCAGACCCGCAGTGGCTCGAGGGGCGTCCGGAGCCGGGGTCGTGCGGCCACTCAAAATAAAAGGGGGGTATTTACAGGGGATAGTGTCTAGAGTTCGTGACGCCACCCGTAGTGTGTGGTAAGGTGGAGTACCACCGCTGCAGCTGGGGAGTACCCGGTGGCGATGGAGTAGGCAACTAGGTGTTTAACCCCTCCATGGGTAGGGGGGATGCCCTGGGACTCAGTGATACCAACAAGGATGTGCCGTTGGGGCGGTAAGGGTCACTTGCGTACTCACTCAGTCCATAAAGCTGACACCGACAACTTGGTAAACCAAAGTTCTGGACACCGCTGCCTTTGAGGAGAGCATGTTTGGGTCCCATTCCCACTGGTGTTGCCTGATGATCTGTGACCTTTCCCTTGGCACACTGTTCTATTCTTGGTTGGCCCCTATAGCCTGAAACTAGTCAGGCCCCGCTCCCCAGTCTGGCTAACTGAGGATGCTTGCTCTCAGGGTTCACGCTTGGGAATTCCTGGACCGTTTTAGTGGCAAGTTCTATCCCCCTCGTTGCACTATTACCCCGATTTTGGAGCGGGTGGAGAGCGGATCTTGAAGGCTCCGTTTACGTGGGGTCAATTGTCAGTTTGCCTGAAGCTACTCCCTGACCTAGGGTCCTTGTACCCCGTCGTGCCCTGGTCCCAGCCCGGTGATTGTACAAGGCCGCCGGCTGTCCTCCTCGACATTACCGTGCCCCTTGTCACGATCCCCTGCGACCAGGGGTCAAGCTCCTACTAGGCCCAGACCACCGTCTGCTACCTAGTACTTCCAAGGAGCCCAGCTCCTGACCTCCTCTCACTTTCTGTCTCAGACTCTCACTGACTGTCTCCTGACACTCCTGACCTCCCCTTAACCAACCCCCCAAGTGGGCGACCCTATTCCACTCAGGCCATCCACTGGTGTGTCTGGTGGGTGTGGTGCAGAGTGTTCCTAGGATTTTACTTAGCTGCTGTTGGCAACAGCATTGGTTGGCTACCTATAACCAAGGAGAAGGTGGATATTACACAGAAGGCCAGATTGCACAATACCCTGTGACGACCCGATAGGCCAGGGCGTCACAAATGCACTTGTTAAAGAGTTTGTCCTGAGAACGGTAAACCTTTCAGACTAATGAAGACATCAGGAAGAAGCTATAAAACTGTTGCAGTTTTGTTGAGACATATCCTATTATAAAATTAGCTGACATTTTCATTAGATCCTACAGCTGTTAAAATGTAAACAAAGATTATACACATCCACACAAATGTGTGAGAATCAGCAGTACTTGATGAGAATATCATCCCTGCTCAGTGTCATTTTTGAAGACTTGTAGAATCAAAATGGATTTTGAAATCTTAGACACCTAAGTCAAACAGTCTTTGCTAGAATAAAGGAGTAAAAATCCATAAAATTGTGATTTGTGTTTTGTGAAACTCAGAGCTGCACAAAAATAATGTGACTTTTGCCTACTTTTTAAAAAAGTGAGTGAACTTTAGCCAGAAGTGGCATGGCTGAACATGTGGGCTGTAAAGGTCTGAGTGTTTTAACCAGGGTGGGTGGTATATTATTTGCTAATTGTGGGTTTAATGTTGTATTAGTGAAGGTACTATTTACTGGTATATTAATGTTTTGTATTTCTGTATGATGTAGTATATGCTTTCCATATTGATTCATATATGTACTGACATGTGTTAGGATTATATTGTGATTAGTCTATAGTCTAAAGGCCGCTTTACATGCTACGATATATCTAACGATATGTCGTCGGGGTCACATCTTTAGTGACGCACATCCAGCCTCGTTTGACATATCGTAGCGTGTAACACAAATGAGCGACTGTGAACGAGCAAAAATACTCATGTTATCATTGCTCATTGACACGTCGCTCATTTTTAAAAAATTGAACGTCCTTCTGTGCTCCGGTTGTTCATCGTTCCCGAGGCAGCACACATCGCTCCGTGTGACAACCCGGGAATGATGAACTGCAGCTTACCTGCGGCCGCCGGCAATGTGGAAGGAAGGAGGTGGGCGGGATGTTTACATCCCGCTCATCTCCGCCCCTCCGCTTCTATTGGACGCCTGCCGTGTGACGTCGTTGTGACGCAGCACGAACCTCCCCCCTAGAAAGGAGGCGGATCGCCGGCCAGAGCAACGTCGCAGGGCAGGTAAGTCCGTGTGACGGGGGTAAGCGAGGTTGTGCGGCACGGGCAGCAATTTGCCTGTGTCGCACAACCGATGGGGGCGGGTACGATCGCTTGCGATCTCGCTAGCGAGATCGCAGCATGTAAAGCCCGCTTAATTAGCAAATACAAAGTGTCGTGAGTCTGCGTGTGTATGGAATAACAAGGTGAATGGTGTAAAAAAAAAAACAAAAAACAATCATCAAACAATCCCTGAATTGCTGTATCTTCTTGATTCTGTCTCACAAAAAGCAAAATAGAATGCTATAAAAAAATATTATGTATTATGTAAAATATAAAAAATAAATTAAATCAATTCTAGAACAACTATTGATTTGTTTATTTTGCCTCCTAAAGATCGCAGTAAGGTGCTGCTCACATTTATCCTGCGCTCTATGGTGAAAAATGTGGAGGTAGGCTCTTACAGACTGGGAAAGTCTCTTAACATTTGGTGCTGGTGTGCTCGGATGTGACAGCACGAAAATGGTAACTTGGACTTGGCAGCACAAAGATGGTGGCTCAGACGTAGCAGCACAGAGGAGGTGGCTCAGACGTGGCAGCAGGGAGGTGGCGGCTCAGATGTGGCAGCATGGAGGTGGTGACTCAGACGTAGCAGCATGGAGATGGTGGTAGTGAGCAGGCTCTAGGATGAGACACAGGTTAGGAATACGAGACTGGTTCTAGGACACAATAAGCAGAACTAGACACAGTAACGTAATGGGATCTGCGAACTAGCAACGCACTAACTAGTAACAATGTAACAAGAGGAGGCAGACTTAAATAACTTTAGGGTAATAAGTGACCTAAGGAAAAAAATCCGGGTAAGGAGACACCGGCCCTTTAAAAAAGGAGGCATGGCCGTGCATACCCTACAGGTCACTTACAGAAGGCCTTCCAGGCCTGCGCATGACCTGGAAGCAGGAAAAGGCCACCACAGACCCCGGGGCAGGAGAGGAGCGTGTGGAGATGCTGGGCAGGTGAGGAGAGGGGAAACCCCGCCAATACCTGGTAGCGGGGGCATATGGGGGTGCTGTGCTGGGACCAGAACCGGGTGCTACAGTTTCCTGATCAAATACTGTATATCCATAAATTGTTTTGACGTATTTTTTTTTAGAAATGGCATAAAAATATAGCATTTTCTTTGTTACCTTCTGCTGTCCCTGATTTTGGTAGAAGACAGCTAGTCTATGTTAGGGGCAATTATGTTCACCTGCATACTAGAATATTATTGATAATGACAAGATGGTTCAGTGCTCAAATCCAAACACGGATTTCTCATGGAAGTCCGTTTTCGAGTTTGTAGTTTAGATGCTGAATAAATGTTATTGAATTGCTGCACTGTTGCCATTCAACAAGCTTTTCAGCTGTTTGCACTTCCTCAGCCATCACAACCATACTGAGTATTGGCATGGCTGTGATTGGCCAGTGAAGTGACCAGCCAGGGAGGCCTCTGGCTGTGTAGTCGTGGCAGCACTGCATTCAAGGCACATCCCTGGCTTCATCACTTCTTTAATGTTGAGAGAGTGTGTGTCGGTATCTTCATCGGCCGATGCACAAAGAGTCTGCAGGCAAAAGTCCAGATGCAATAAAAACGACATTTATTCACAAAGATAAAACACTCCGGTCAGCAGATTCCGGCAATATTAGTGGAGCTGGGGACAACCTGCCCAAACGCACCCTCTGGTGGGGATATGCCCTAGATACTCTTCTTCTCCGGGCTCCCACTCTCCGGCCAAGCACACACTGGACCCACACCAGCGGAATAGACCCTGAGGTTGCGTCCACCTCCTGTTCTCCGGTGTCCCTTGATGGTACGCTCACACACACACTTGCCGCCGCAGATGTTCACTGTCTGCTGTCCCGGATCCTCTCTCTCACACACATACAGACTTAGCCTAGATATCCGGCCGACTCCGCCTCCCCGGTGGCAACAGCCGTCCCACCCGGCCACTAGGGGGTGCCCTAACACATCACATAAAAAAATATAAAACACTTTTAATAATAACTTTTCCGGGACTATCAGTAGGGGTTATGGCCACCCACTACATGCCTCCCCTCTTAAAATCCGAGCCTCCCGGCAAGGCTCTAAACTTTAAACATTTTAACACATAAAAACCTTTTGGGTCAGTCCTCAACAGCGGCACCAGTTCAGCGGCGCTCCCGGTCTTTGGATAGCGCCCGGAGGCTTCAATAGCGCTCCCGGTCTTAGATGGGCGCCCGGAGGCTTCAATAGCGCTCCCGGTCTTTGCTGGAGGTGCCCGGAGGCTTCAAGAGCGCTCCCGGTCTTTGCTGGAGGGCAACAGGCCCGTAAAACTTTTCAACAACAAGGAAACCTTCTGCCGGTCTGGGAACAACACCGGTCTTTAAAGGTGCTGGAGTAAACAACTTACTCTGGGGGCCAGGCTCTCTTCCATTCCTCCGCTTGAGCCTGGATATAGGCCCCCAGAGATTGTCCCGGCTGGCGGCGGATTCGCCTGAAAGACACAGGGGCGAAAGGCGGCTCCACCGGCACAGCTGCTGCAGCTCCTCTTGGGGGTGATGGCGTCTCTGCCCGAGATGGCGGTGGTGCGTCCAGCATGATGACCGGCTTGTTTGTAACATTTTGCGTTACCGCTACCACGGTTGGAACCTTCTCCGGGTCAGGGGCCGATGCAGTCGCTGTTTCCGGGACAGCAGCCATGATGCGCCGGGGTTGAGAGGGCGCGGGCGGTCTGGCATGGCTCCGGCGTCGCTCTTGCTGCTCCTCCCACTCAATCTCCTCCTGCCACTGCTCCGCTTCCCGGGTGGTTGGCATGCGGGAGACACAAACAGCAAACAGGCCGCGGCTACCTGCGTCCGGCAGGAACTGGACTTTCTCGCCCGGCCACAAAGTATGGAGTCGCTTGGGCAGTCCTTCCACGTCGAGATGAACTCTGTTATAAAAGTAATCATCCCCGGTCTCGACTTCTCGGATGAATCCATATCCGTCCTGCTGGTTGAACTTAACAACCACCCCGGTCACAAACTGCTGTGCCAGCTCCTCGCCACCGGAACCGGACAGCATTTCCCGGACAAGGGTCTCGGCCAGGAGACGTTCCTGGACGGGGTCAGGCTTCGGGGTCGGGACACTGGGGTGCGACTCCGCAGGCGGGGCGACGACTGGGTCCCAGAAGAAGCCCAGGTGATCTTTCTCCAAGCGCTCAGTGAACTCCTCAGCCGGCTCCGGCACAAATGGGGAAGCGGCGGCGTTAAGCTGCGGGGTCTCCCATGGGAAGACTGCAACCCCCGGACGGTTTGGCATGGGTGGGGTGGCATAGGTCGCCTTCACCTCTGTGATGGTGCTCCCGGTTTGAGCATCCCATGAGGTCTTCCAGGAAACTTTGTCCGGCCTGGTGGAACCTCCCGGTCCAATGGGAAGGTCCGCCAACGCGGCCTCACTAGCAGGGGCGAACCGGGGTCGACCTCGACCGAGGCTGATTAGGGCCATAGTCGTTGCCAACTCCGCGGGTTGCCCAAAGGTCTCCATCTCGGTCTCCGACAGTATCGCTGGTAATGGCGGTGATGTCGACGCTGAGACTGGGAAGAGTGGAGGCGGGTCTTCGTTTCCCGCTCTTAAACGGACTCCACCCCCAGCCTCACGCATCATCTTGACTCCTCCGCTGAGGTACTTCTTTTTCTTCTTCAATGCCCTGGAGCTGGCGCCTCCCCTCTTTGGGCGGAGTACTCCGTACTTTCTCTTCGGCGCCGGCCAGCCCCAGGCTCTTCTTTTGGCGCCAATTCTTCGCGCCTTTTCTTCCTTACAGATAACGGCCTCCTTGCCGCCATCTTGTACCCGGTCCAACGCTACGGGTACTGTGTTTTCTTCCCACCAGGGGACTGGAAACCTTGCATCATGGTCCGGGTCCTGTGTTCCAGGCACGACCTGATCTCCAGCCTCCTGGGTCCCTGGCAGGGGACTCGGATCCTGCCGACTACGCCACATGAAGTGACCAGCCAGGGAGGCCTCTGGCTGTGTAGTCGTGGCAGCACTGCATTCAAGGCACATCCCTGGCTTCATCACTTCTTTAATGTTGAGAGAGTGTGTGTCGGTATCTTCATCGGCCGATGCACAAAGAGTCTGCAGGCAAAAGTCCAGATGCAATAAAAACGACATTTATTCACAAAGATAAAACACTCCGGTCAGCAGATTCCGGCAATATTAGTGGAGCTGGGGACAACCTGCCCAAACGCACCCTCTGGTGGGGATATGCCCTAGATACTCTTCTTCTCCGGGCTCCCACTCTCCGGCCAAGCACACACTGGACCCACACCAGCGGAATAGACCCTGAGGTTGCGTCCACCTCCTGTTCTCCGGTGTCCCTTGATGGTACGCTCACACACACACTTGCCGCCGCAGATGTTCACTGTCTGCTGTCCCGGATCCTCTCTCTCACACACAAACAGACTTAGCCTAGATATCCGGCCGACTCCGCCTCCCCGGTGGCAACAGCCGTCCCACCCGGCCACTAGGGGGTGCCCTAACACATCACATAAAAAAATATAAAACACTTTTAATAATAACTTTTCCGGGACTATCAGTAGGGGTTATGGCCACCCACTACACCAGCATACCACATAACTTGGCCTGTATAACCACCAGATCACGGGTGCCTCCGCTATTGTTGTCTGACTAGCGTAGGGACAGGTTGTGGCTCGACTGAGGGACAACATTATGCTGCTCCTCTTTCTGTGTACTCTGAAAAGAGGATCTGTGCAGGCACTCTGCAAACAGGCTCTATGGTAGTACTCTACAAGCAGGCTCTTTGGAGGTACTCTGAAAAAAGGCTGTGTGGTTGTACTCTGCACCAGGCTCTGTGAGAACACTCTGAAAACAGGCTCTGTGGGGGCACTGTACACCAGGCTCTGTGGGTGTACTCTGCAGCAAGGAGAGAGAATGCACCACAATAGCAAAATAAATCAATAAGGGGGGTGCTGATAATGCAATGGAACACGTAATGGGTAAAGAGAGAGGAGAGACATTGCATATGACGCACAACCCACAATGAAATATACAAGAACCTTTATTAGCAGTACAAAATACAATTTAAAAACAATTAAAACATGTAGAAAAAACACGATCCTGTACCCACAGGTGTATAATAATTATCATAATTCAACAAAGTACACTGGTGAAGCCAAGCCACAAATAGAAAATAAATTGCGAACTGGTAGACTATATACAAGAGGCCAAAAGACCAGGAGTATCACATGCAGTCGGAATGAAAGATGACTACAATCAGTCCTGGAAACAATAGCCAGAAACCATGCAATTTAAATAGCTCTATATAAGGCTAAATCACCTATAATACCTCTGGACCTGCAGTATAAATCATTGTGTGATCATAAGGGCATCATAGCCCTGCTGGGCAAAAAGCACAGGGCCCACAAATTCCTGGCAATCCAGGGTTGAAACCTATTCCCTGGGGAGGGAGGAGGGCTCACCTGCATAAAGCCCAAGGGAGTAAGAAGTGGAGAAGCCTGTGCATGCCTAATGGAGCAGCATAAAAGTATAGAAGATTGCTGCAGAGTCCAATAGAAGAGAGCATGAACAGTGTGGCAAACTGTTCATGCTCTCTTCTATTGGACTGTGCAGCAATCTTCTTTACTTTTATGCTGCTTTATGCAGGTGAGCCCTCCTCCCTCCCCAGGGAATAGGTTTCAACCCTGGATTGCCAGGAATTTGTGTGTCATACCCCCCGAGGAATTACGGGGTAGAAACTACGAGAGAGATCTACAGAGACAAGCGGCACTCGACCTTCACCTGGTGACCCTAGCCGAGTATCACCGTACTAAAAGGATACCTAGAGGCCTGAGAGTGTCTCTCAGACCTACACTTTTTTCTGACAACCCACTTTTTTGCGACAAGTTTGAGGCAATCCTCAATAAATGCTCGATGGACGTCATCATACTAACTATTGAATATCTACAACAGGAAATTCAGCAGATATCCGAAAGTATACGTTCTACTAAAGAACAATTGAAACAATCCCTGTCAGCCTCTGATCTGGATCAGCTTAAGACCAAAACCAATAACCTCATCACAAGTTTCCGTTCCAACCTAGAAACTAAGAAACGGCATAAATTCTTAAGAGACCAGGAGGATTACGCAAAGGGCACAGTATACCGATGGCGATCTGGGGAAAATTTTCGATCACAGCGTCCCTACAGGTTTGGCGGTTACATTTCTACCAGCGATTCGGATGGAGAATATGGGGTTCCCCGACAGTCGACAAGTTTTTTAGAACAACGGAGACCACCCACAAGAAGACCAGGCGGGGGAAGAGACCGGTATCTCAACAACCAAGACAATCGGATATGGACTCGGTCACAGGTAACTCCAACCTCGTCTATAATATCTCTTCCTACAGTCTATCGCCGGCAGAACACTTAGTTTTGCAAAAGGGTTTGTCGTTTAGTCCTACTGCAAAATATGATACCTTCCAAGTAGAACAAGAATTGAATCAATTTTTTAGGTCCTTAAGACTGAAAGTCCACTTTAATGATAGTGACATGAGAATTGGGCCTCCAGTGGCGAGTAGTGTCTGTTTTAACCCTAAAGATCTTGGTCTGAGTATGACCAGTACGTACATGCCGCCGAGACACTACCACCCTGTTGAGACCTTTGTCTCATTGGTTACCAGAGATGTTGATGAGCTTAATAGTAAAATACATAGAGGTGACTTCCACATCAGTCACAATCTTAGTCTTGAAGAGTCAAGGGCTATCAGGAGTCTAAAGGAGAACCCTAATATCATTATCAAGCCAGCCGATAAGGGTGGGGCAACGGTCATCTTGGACCGCGATTATTATGTCAGTGAAATCCTAGGCCAATTGGCAGATACTAGTACCTACGAGGTCATAGCCAGAGATCCCACATCTCAGATCTTATCCTTGATAAAGGACATTTCTGCACATTATCTACGATTAGGCACTATTGATCAGAAGCTGGCCAACTTCCTCATTAATCCACACCCTATCATACCTGTATTTTACACGTTACCCAAAATTCATAAAAATCTAACACGTCCACCGGGTAGACCGATAGTGGCTTCGACTGACTCGCTTTTATCCCCTTTGGCCAAGACTATTGAAAAAATATTATCCCCATTCATATCACTAATAACTTCGTACGTGAAGGACACCTCGCACTTCCTTGAGATTGTCAAGGACCTACATCACATTCCCATCAATGCATACCTTGTAACACTAGACGTCAATAGTCTATACACCAGCATTATGCATGATGAAGGTATCACAGCAGTCAAATGGTTCCTAAATGAGTTCACGACCTTACCTAATGACAACAAGCAGTTCTGCCTAGATCTCCTGAAGGTAGTATTGGAGAAGAATCATTTCATGTTCCAGGATTGTTTCTATATGCAGCGCAAGGGGACCGCCATGGGAAGTAACATGGCGCCTCCTTACGCAAACATCTTTATGGCCTACTTTGAGGATCACTTCATCCATCCCAACCCACTCATGAACAAGCACGCCCTGGTGTGGCGTAGATACATCGATGACGTGTTCATGGTATGGGATGGTGAACTGAATACCCTGTTGGAATTTTTTTCGGATCTCAATGGGTTCATGCCGGGACTCACCTTTTCTATTCATTATGATAGACACCAGATCAATTATTTGGACTGTATGGTTATTGCTGAGGATGACGGCCTCCTGACGACGGACATCTACGTTAAGCCCACCGATAGGAATAGCCTCCTATACTATACCAGCAATCATCCCAAACATGTTAAGAAAGCCCTTCCCATCTCCCAACATACGCGTGTTGACAGGATTGTCAGCAAACCTGAGACCAAAGTTCTTCGCCACAATGAGATGAGTCAGAAGTTTATTCAGAGGGGTTATCCTAAGAGGATAGCTGAGGTCACACACCCTACATCCAGCCGGAGTAATATATCACCCAATCCACTGACGTGTATTACCACATATCACCCTTTCCAACCTCTAGTGAGGAAAATTATTTGTCAACACTGGCCCCTCTTAAAAACTGCATACCCCAAGATTGAATCCTTTCATGACTTACCTCTTTTCTGTCATAAGAAATCACCCAATTTAAGAAACCATCTTGTGCGCGCCGACATCGGGTCGACTAAAAAGGTCCCACGTCAGATTTTCTTTGACACACAGCAGAAAGGCACCTTCCCATGTCTGGGCTGCGCACAATGCGCCAATGTGACTAAAGGCAGCTCTTTTACACATGCCAGAACGGGCAAAACTTTCCAGATTAAGGGCTTTTATACATGTGAAAGTATGTATGTTGTCTATTACATCAAGTGCCCTAAATCGGACATTAGATGCGGGAATACCCTGTTACCTATTCCCCACCACTTCTCAACAACCGGACATCAGATTTCACAGTTGAAGTTCCAGGTCATTGATCATGTCGATTTAGCACGCAGGGGGGGTAATAGGACGAGACGCTTGCTGGAGAAGGAGGCGAGATGGATACATGTTTTAGGCACACTAGAACCGTTTGGTCTGAATAGGAAGTATGAGACAGCTGTGTCATGATTCTTATTAAATTCCCAGGTTTTTGAACTAACCCCTATTATTTTGGGGCCAATCGAATATGTAAATACATCGAGCGGTGACATATTCTGTAAAAACATAAAATGAAGGGGGTATGATTCCCTTATAGTGTGTAATGTAATCTGCATTTCCTCATGTCCAATATGTTGCGGTACATTTCATTTACAGGTAATTCATACTTGCACATATGTGATTCTCGCATATGTTTCTGAATTATCCATATGTTGACATTGTTTTTTCTCTCTCTTACAGAAACGCTAATTCTTTGATAAAGTGGCACCTATCTACACTCACATGGCTATGTGCACCGTTCCTGTATCTTTCTAGGCACTTAGGATGAGCCAGACCGGCCTCCATCCAATAGAGCTCACGATCTGTGTGTTGTCCCAGCAATTCCTCCTCCCCATCACATGACTCAGTCACTTTTACACTTGTCAGTGAAGTCGGGCCGGGAACGCACATTGCGCATGCGCGGTGTGCGTTCCACCGCCCGGACTTCCTGTATTCCAAATACAGGAAATGGTAATCCTGAACCCGCCCTCACTTCCCTTTTAAACCGTCTCCATGCTGGTTTTAGCTCACTGAGCAGCAGTCTTTACACAGAACGCACGTCCAGCGATGGTTCAGTAAGTAAATGGCAGCCGAACCTTCTTCTTTTCTATCTTCCTTTGTTCTCAGAATCTTCACATTACATGTTACTTATATGTTATTTTCATCTTTGTCGTTATAAGGTCCTGACATTTTACACCTCCGGTTCTACCGGTTCCAATCTTCCCACTTTGCAGGACATTATAGGTATTGTATCTAAAGATGGTATAGTTTTGGATGGAGGATAATTTCACAGGCTATAACATTAATGACTGTTCACTTCCATCATAGAACTATCATACAGACACAGAGCAGGCTCGCTTAATAGTGGCTACAATTTTCTTATTTCACTGCTTCCTAGCAGGTAATTATTGTTATCCACACAATTATGTTATATACCTTATTGGTCATATTCTATCACTCATGGGCATGTTGCTTGATATACTTGTAGTTCCATCCATTTGGAGACAGGATTCAATTCAAGCGTTACCTTAAGATTACTTATTTGTGCTATTTGACCCAGCGCACGCTGTTCTTCTTTGGCGTCTTACATATAGGTAAATCTTTTTTAAGGTGTTATGTGCGTATCACTTCTTCCATTATGGTCCGTAACATGAGGTTTGGTTCTCTTTATTAGGGTCTGTCTATATAGCACCATTTACCAATATACCCTACTCAGAATCCCTGTGCTAACACTTAGTACACCTGATGATTAATGTTGCCTAGATTGGGGGTATATGAACCTACGCAGGTACCGTGATTTTCTATATAAAGAATACACATTTGAGATTTATTGTGAATATATCACGTTTGTATGTTATGTCTGGCTAACACGGATTTTTCATTGTAGTAAAATACATAGGAGATTTGATTCATCCCCATGACTACTAGCCTCTTAAATTGAGTGTCTACATGCATTTGAGTTTGCACGGTGAGTGCTACGTTTGTTGACCTTACATGCCACTCCATATGCTTGTTTCATCTTCAGCTATTCTTATCTTTTCACTTATTTTCCTTCCTGCTCTTTATTTCCTCCTTACCCTTATTTTCTCCTTTTTTCCTTTTTTCCTTTTTTCCTTCCTTTGGCTTTCTTCTTTTTTCTTTTTTCTCTCTCCTTTCTTATTCATTATTATTCTTCTCTCTCTATCCTCTTGCTTCTCCTTTCTCTCCTCCCCTTTTACTCTGGTCGGACTTCCATAGATAAAGCTGGGTACACACCTTTACCACTGGCGTAGCTCACATTATGATCATCCTGGGCCTAGAACATGCAACGTCTATTCACTACTATTTATTTTATTTTATATTATGTTTATGGACATATGATGTCAGATGTACTATATGTCACCTTATGTTTCTACCTCGTTATTTTTTCCTTGTCTCAAAAATGATGTTGGATGGTATATGAATTTTTCTTTCCATTATGAATGTATTTTTGACTGTAACTTTTTATGTATTTGTCAGATAATAGTCCATGTTGACGAAGGCCTGTGGCCGAAACGTCCATGTATGTTGGACCATATTCATTTTTCCTGAAAAACATTCAAGAGGTTACTGTATTAATAAAAAAATTTTTTGCATACAAATTTTGCATTTTGCCTTTTTCTGGGAGTTGTAGAGTGCCAGGGTTATCTTTCTTCTATGGTCATATTTTACCCTAGAGCACCTACTAATCAGTGACGCAGAGCTTCCTTTTACAGGACCCATTGATGTTAGCTCAGGTCACTGCATTGCTCTCCCAGCCAATGGGGAACATCCTGCTCTTCATTGACTGAGACAGTGTGGATCGTCATGGCAACCCCTTGGATTACAGCAGACCTGGATTTGTTTTTCATTCTAATAAATTGGTTAAAGAGGGAATGTTTTGGGGAGTGTTTTTTCAAATAAAAATGTGTTTGTCGTCTATTTTTTTTTATTACTGACTGGGTTGGTGATGTCGGGTATCTGATAGACGCCTGACCTCACCAACCCCAGGGCTTGATGCCAGGTGACATTACACATCTGGTATTAACCCCATATATTACCCCGTTTGCCACCGCACCAGGGCGCGGGATGAGCTGGGGCGAAGCACCAGGATTGGCGCATCTAATGGATGCCCCACTTCTGGGGCGGCTGCGGCCTGCTATTTTTAGGCTGGGGAGAGTCCAATAACCATGGACCTCCCTAGTCTGAGAATATCAGGCCCCAGCTGTCTGCTTTACCTTGGCTGGTGATCCAATTTTGGGGGACCCCTACGTGTTTTTTTTTTTTAAATTATTTATTTAATTTAAAATAACAGCGTGGGGTGCCCTCAGTTTTGGATTACCAGCCAAGGTGAGGTTGCCAGCTGTGGTCTGCAGGCTGCAGCCGTCTGCTTTACCCTAGCTGGCTACAAAACTAGGGGGAACCCTACGTCATTTTTTTTTTCATTTTTTTGGCTAAATACAAAGCTAAGCACCCCTTAGTGCCACATGAAAGGCACCAAAGGGTGCTCCACTTTTTCTCCACTTTTTCTCCACTTTTTTCTCCATTTTTTATCCATTTTTTCTCCACTTTTTCTCCACTTTTTCTCCACTTTTTCTCCACTTTTTTCTCCACTTTTTCTCCACTTTTTCTCCATTTTTTCTCCACCTTTTCTCCACTTTTTTCTCCATTTTTTATCCATTTTTTTCTCCACTTTTTCCTCCATTTTTTCTCCACTTTTTCTCCACTTTTTCTCCACTTTTTTCTCCATTTTTTTCTCCACTTTTTCTCCACTTTTTCTCCACTTTTTCTCCACTTTTTCTCCACTTTTTCTCCACTTTTTTCTCCATTTTTTTCTCCATTTTTTCTCCACTTTTTCTCCACTTTTTCTCCACTTTTTCTCCACTTTTTCCTCCACTTTTTCTCCACTTTTTCTCCACTTTTTCTCCATTTTTTCTCCACTTTTTCTCCACTTTTTCTCCACTTTTTCTCTCCACTTTTTCTCCACTTTTACTCCATTTTTTTCTCCACTTTTTCTCCACTTTTTCTCCACTTTTTCTCCGTTCTTTTTCTATGGTCGGTCTACCCATTAGCTCTGCCATGCATACTGTAGCTCTACACCTACTGCACATGTTACTTTATGATTGACATCTCTTTCGTACCAGAGCTGTCTAAGCCTACTCTGACCCCATATTTGTCATTACTATATTGTCCTTGTACTGTATTATGACATTTGTATCATGTGTTTCATTTCTTGCTGTGTTGCAATTTTTTTGCTGCATCCCAATTGTACCTCTACATTGTTCGAGTTTATGTTATTGTTCTCTCACTCTTATGTGATACTGATTATTGTCATTTTTCATGATTACATGCAGATAAGTCCAATCTGACGAAGGCTCAGGCCGAAACGTCATTTGTAACTTGTTTTGGACAAAAACATATATGCTTATGAAAATTTTTTTTTTCTTAATACAGACCAATAAAGAGTGATTTTGCATTACTATCCGTTGTGACTTACTGACTTAGTCTGGGAGATTTAGAGTGCCGAGGTTACTCACTAATTTTATCTATTATTACCTCTGAGCACCTATATACCAGTGAGCAGAGCTTCCTCTACAGTAGTTCTCCTGATTAGGCATGCCCTTACCTCATGAGCAGGGCATTGCAGCTTTGGTAGCAACCATTACGACATGGACTCTGCTGCTGTGGACCCGAGAAGAGTGAGTGCAGATTCATTGAACCCACACTCCTCACATGAAGGGTCCGCACTCCTAGAAAATGGGGGATACGTTCCCTGAGTGTCTCCCCCCCATATTCTGGACGGTCCAGAGTCGTCGTGGGACCCCTTTATTTTTTTTCTTACAAAAATTGGTGAAAGAGGAAATGTTTTGGGGACTGTTTTTTCAAATAAATTTCTTTTGTCGATTTTTTTTTTTTTGTTAGTACTGACAGTTTATGATGTTGGGTATCTAATAGACGCCATGACATCACAAACTGCTGGGCTTGATCTCAGGTGACTTTACAGCTAGTATCAACCCGATTTATTACCCCGTTTGCCACTGCACCAGGGCACGGGATGAGCTGGGGTGAAGCGCCAGGATTGGCGCATCTAGTGGATGCGCCACGTCTTCGGTGCCTGCGGCCTGCTATTTTTAGGCTGTGAAGGCCCAATAACTATGGACCTTCCCACCCTGAGAATACCAGACCACAGCTGTCCGCTTTACCTTGGCTGGTGATCCAATTTGGGGGGGACCCTACTTTTATTGTGTAATTATTAATATTTATAAAATAATTATAAAAAAGAGCCTGAGGGGACCTCCACATTGGATCCCCAACCACGGTAAAGCTGCCAGCTGTGGTTTTCAGGCTACAGCCGTCTGCTTTACCCTAGCTGGCTATCAAAAATGGGGGGACCCAACGTCATTTTTTTTTTTAACTATTTTTTAAATAGAAAAAATTAATGGGCTTCCCTGTATTTTGATTGCCAACCAAGGTAACGGCAGGCAGATGGGGGTGGCAACCCATAGCTGTCTGCTTTATCTGCGCTGAGAATCAAAAATACTGCGGAGCGCTATATCATTTTTTTAAAGATTTCTTTTTACAGCACTGTGATGTCCAGCAATCAAAATACAAGGAAGCCCATTTTATTTTTAGTTATTTAAATAAATAATTAAAAAAAATATATATGGGCTCCCGCTGCATTTTTTGTATTGCTAGCTAAGGGTAATCCAAGCAGCTACTGGCTGCTAACCCCCACTGCTTGGTGTTACCTTCACTGGCAATGGAAAATCCAGGGAAGCATTTTTTATTTTTTTTGCCAAAAAACTACAAAAAAAGGACGTGAGCTTCGCCATATTTTTGTATGCTAGCCAGGTATAGCAGGCAGGTGCTGGAAGAGTTGGATACAGCGCCAGAATATGGCGCTTCTATGAAAATGCCATTTTCTGAGGCGGCTGCAGACTGCAATTCGCAGCAGTGGGGCCCAGAAAGCTCAGGCCAACCTGTGCTGCGGATTCCAATCCCCAGCTGCCTAGTTGTACCTGGCTGGACACAAAAATGGGGCGAAGCCTACGTCATTTGTTTTCTAATTATTTCATGAAATTCATGAAATAATAAAAAAAGGGCTTCCCTTTATTTTTGGTTCCCAGCCGGGTACAAATAGGCAACTGGGGGTTGGGGGCAGCCGTACCTGCCTGCTGTACCTGGCTAGCATACAAAAATATGGCGAAGACCACATAATTTTTTCAGGGGGCAAAAAACTTCTGCACACAGTCCTGGATGGAGTATGCTGAGCCTTGTAGTTCTGCAGCTGCTGTCTATCTGTATGGAGAAGAGCAGACAGCAGCTGCAGAACTACAAGGCTCAGCATACTCCATCCAGGACTGTATGCAGACGTTTTTTGCCCACCAAAAAAATGACGTGGGCTTCGCCATATTTTTGTATGCTAGCCAGGTACAGCAGGCAGCCACGGGCTGCCTCCAACCCCCAGTTGTCTATTTGTACCCGGCTGGGAACCAAAAGCCCGTTTTTTTTAATTATTTCACTTATTTCATGAAATAATTAAAAAACAAATGACGTGGGCTTCGCCCCATTTTTGTGTCCAGCCGGGTACAACTAGGCAGCTGGGGATTGGAATCCGCAGCACAGGCTAGCCCGAGGTTTCTGGGCGCCTCTGCTGCGAATTTCAGTCCGCAGCCGTCCCAGAAAATGGCGCTCTCATAGAAGCGCCATCATCTGGCGCTGTATCCAACTCTTCCAACAGCCCTGGAGCCGGGTGGCTTGTTGGGTAATCATGAGTTAATACTGGCTTTGTTTTACTAGCCAGTATTAAGCCAGAGATTCTTAATGTCAGGCACGTTTGACCCGGCCATTAAGAATCTCCAATAAAGGGTTAAAAAAAAACACCACACAGAGAAAAAATACTTTAATAGAAATAAATACACAGACACATTAGAGACTCCATCTTTATTACCCCCTGTCAGCCCTCCACGATCCTGCTCTTCTGTCTTCTTTCTTTCTAGTGTAGTAGTAGTGACGATTGTAGTGAGGAAGGATGAGGTTCACCAGCTCATCACTTGGGGCTGGGGAACCTCATCCTCACTACAATCCTCACTACAATCGGGAAGCAGCGTGCAGCCTTCACTCCGTGAGTGATCAGTGCTGGCTGCTAGCGGTAACAGCGGTAACGCTGACAGACGCATTACCATAGCAATGGTGCTCTCGGAGCCGCGGTTAGCGGTGATGTCACCGCTAACTGCGTTGCTATGGCAACGGTGATCTCCGTTAATGACCGGCTGTGTCAGCCGGTCCCTAACAGAACGGTGAGTCGACCGTGTGCTAGAGCATGTCGCCGGTACACGGCGATACACATATGTGCACCGTGTACCGGAGAGATGCACTTGCAGGTCCTACATGACGCGTCATAGTCATGTGACCAGTCTGTAGCCAATGAGATAATAGCCACGTGACTGGTCACATGGCTATTTTGACGTCACGATAGGTCCTGCATCTCTGCTGGCAGTGCAGGTCACCGGGAGGATTAAGCGATCATCGGATGGAATAGCGGCAGGAGACAGAGTGCAGAAGGGATCGCGGGGACCGGTAAGTGTTATGGCAATGTTTATTAACTGTTTGTGTACATTTATAATGCATTTTTATGTGTTTGTGATTGCCTCCCATTATAGCCTATTGGTTCAAGTTCGGTTCGTCGAACGTTCGACGAACTGAACTCGAACGGGACCCCCGTTCGGCGAACCGACCTTGAGCCGAACCGCGACTGGTTCGCTCATCTCTAGTGGAGATGGCTGCTCTCTTATTGGTCACAAGTTCAATCTGACTGCATAATTTTCCTCAGAATTATGTAGTTAGAAGGCCTGATGGAATACCCATTTACAGACAAGGGCTCCAATCAGTGTGGCAAGACATAATGACTAACTCCTATTGATTAAATAAACAAAAGACCCATATGTCTGGCCTAATTAAAAACAATTCACTCCCATCACAAGTGGCCAAACGCTGAGTCTTCACACTTTGCATCAGGCTGTATGGGGACACTCTGAAAACAAGCTCTGTGAGGGCACTCTGCGCCAGGCTCTGTGGGGGTATTCTAAAAACAGGCTCTGTGGGGGAGCTCTGAACCAGGCTCTATAGGGGCAGTCTAAAAACAGGTTATGTGGAGGCACTCTGCACCAGGCTCTGTGGGAACACTCTGAAAACAGGCTCCCTGTGAGTATTCTGTACCAGGTTTTGTAGGGATACTCTGAAAACAGTCTCTGTGAGGGCACTCTGAAAACAGGATCTGGGGCGGGGGGGTCACTCTGCACTAAGCTCTGTTCAGGTACTCTGAAAAAGGGCTCTGTGGGAACACTCTGAAAACAGACTTTGTGGGGGCACTCTGCACCGGGCTCCAAGGGGTACTCTGAAAGCAGGCTCTGTGGGAGTACTATGCACCAGAATCTGTGGGGGTACTCTAATAAAGGCTCGGTGGGGCACTCTGCACCAGGCTTTGTGGGAGCACTCTAAAAACAAGCTCTGATTCTGCAAACAAGCTCTGTGGGGACACTCTGAACCCGTCGCTGTGGGGGCAGTCTAAAAACAGGCTCTTACATATATTGTTGATTTGTATTTGCAAATAATAGTTATAAGAATAAATGCGTATCAATAAATGGACAATTTATATATATATTATATATATATATAAAACATATATATATATATATATATATACATGCAGCATATCTATATATATATATATATCTATATATATATAGATATATATATATATATAGATATATATATTACAAAAAAACTAGGAAAAAATAGAAAAAGTAGAAAAAAGTAGAAAAAAGGTAAAAAAAATTAGAAAAAAAAAGTAGAAAAAAATAGAAAAAAAAAGTAAAAAAAAAAGTAGAAAAATAGCAGAAAAAAATAGTGGAAAAAAAAATAGTAGAAAAAAAATAGTAGAAAAAAAAATATAAATAAATATACTGTATATTTATTATTGTATCTTTAATTTGCAAATACAAATCAACAATATATGTCTATGTGTTCAGAATAGCAGCTTGAATATTATGTTGCAATTTGTGAGGCAATCAAATCTTATGATCTTTTCATTTAAGTATGTTGAGTAGTGATGAGCGAGCATGCTTGTCACTACTCGGTACTCGCACGAGTATCACTGTACTCGGGCTGCTCGGCGGGGACCGAGTAATCTCGCGATACTCGTGCTTTACTCGTGGTCTTCATTTCTGCATGTTGGCGCTCTTTTGAGAGCCAGCCCTCATGCAGGGATTGGCTGGCAGACCACTGCAATGCCACAGCCCTGTTAGTTGTGGAATTGCAGTGATTGGCCGGCCTGCACAGCGTCACCGAGCCTTTATATCGGCCGGCGCGCTGTGCTCTGCTCACAGCTATCCAGACTGTCAGTGCAGGGAGAGTGTCGCTGATTCAGGGAAAGCTTTGCGGCCCTTTATAGCTTTTTCAGTTGCAGGGCTGCAAACAGTGTGACCAAAAGTCCTTCTCAGGACTATTCTAGTTGTATACAGGCAGGCAGGGTATAGCCAGGTCGGCGTACAGTAGCAGAGTCCTTCTCAGGACTATTGTTGCTATATACAGGCAGGGTATAGCCAGGTCTGAATACAGGCTAGTGACCAAAAGAGTCCTTGTCAGGACTATTGTAGCAGTATACAGGCAGGCAGGCAGGCAGGGTAGTGTTGACCGTATACCAGCCTTCATATCTGGGGCTGGTGTACACAGTGTAAAACAGTCCAGATAGTGTCTGACTTGTCTGTACTGTAATTGTCGCTCCCCAAAAAAACCTGTTAGGTTATTATTGCGTCCGTGCTTGGTTTTTAAAACCGCACGTGTGTGCCTGTTGGTGGCAGCGTACAGGTGCACTGGTGTGCGTTTTTACCAAACTATTATATAACGCACAAGTGTAGTGTATAATACACGTCAGTCAGCAGTGGCTGATAGTGTCAGAGTTCTTAATTTTTGCTCCTAAAACCTGTGTTAGGTTATTATTGCGTCCGTGCTTGGTTTTTAAAACCGCACGTGTGTGCCTGTTGGTGGCAGCGTACAGGTGCACTGGTGTGCGTTTTTACCAAACTATTATATAACGCACAAGTGTAGTGTATAATACACGTCAGTCAGCAGTGGCTGATAGTGTCAGAGTTCTTAATTTTTGCTCCTAAAACCTGTGTTAGGTTATTATTGCGTCCGTGCTTGGTTTTTAAAACCGCACGTGTGTGCCTGTTGGTGGCAGCGTACAGGTGCACTGGTGTGCGTTTTTACCAAACTATTATATAACGCACAAGTGTAGTGTATAATACACGTCAGTCAGCAGTGGCTGATAGTGTCAGAGTTCTTAATTTTTGCTCCTAAAACCTGTGTTAGGTTATTATTGCGTCCGTGCTTGGTTTTTAAAACCGCACGTGTGTGCCTGTTGGTGGCAGCGTACAGGTGCACTGGTGTGCGTTTTTACCAAACTATTATATAACGCACAAGTGTAGTGTATAATACACGTCAGTCAGCAGTGGCTGATAGTGTCAGAGTTCTTAATTTTTGCTCCTAAAACCTGTGTTAGGTTCTTAGTGCGTCCGTGCTTGCATTTAAAAACCGCACGTGTGTGCCTGTCGGTGGCAGCGTACAGGTGCACTTGTGTGCAATTTCCAGAAACTTTGATATAACGCACAAGTAGTGAATATACACGTCAGCAGTGCACAGCATTGCAAAATGCGCAAGGGCATTGGCAAGGAACAAGGAAGTGGACGTGATGGTGGTGCAGGCAGAGGCCGAGGTCGTGGGCAAGCTCTAATTTCGCCACAACAAAGGGCCACATCTAGTCGCTCGCACGTCCTGTCCCAAATTCTTGGGGACCGCAGCAGTACACCGCTCTTGAACCAAGACCAGTGTCAACAGGTTGTTAGTTGGATAGCGGATAATGCTTCCAGTCAGATTGGCACCACCACAAACACTCTGTCTTCCACACGGTCAAGTGTCAGTAGCCGTGATACTGCACCGCACATTTCTGAACCTGATCCTCCTTCCTACCACCAGGCTGAGTACACGTCCTCCTCGGACATTAATGATCCCACACTTGGACACTCGGAAGAGCTGTTCACGTTTCCATTCACACATTCTGGCCTCTCGCCAGCTCATATTGAAGTGGGTCATGAGGAGATCGTCTGTACAGATGGCCAAATATTTGAGCAGCCACGTTCTCACGAAGTTGGCAACGTGTCTCAACAAGTGGTGGACGATGATGAGACACAATTGTCAGCAAGTCAGGAGGAGGAGCAGGGTGCGGAAGAGGAAGACGACGTGGTGGATGATCCAGTAACTGACCCAACCTGGCAGGAGGATATGCAGAGCGAGGACAGCAGTGCACAGGGGGAGGGAGGCGTAGCATCACAACAGGCAGTAAGAAGCAGGGTGGTGGCCCCAGGCAGAAGTCAGGCAACCGTTCCCCGGAACAACACGACGACACAAGGTGCCTGTACAAATGTTAGGTCTTCACGAGTCTGGCAGTTTTTTAAGTTGGATCCAGATGATTCAAAAAAGGCCATTTGCAACACCTGCCGTGCCAGCATCAGCAGGGGTACCAAAACTAGCAGCCTGACCACCACCAGCATGATCAGGCACATGTCAGCCAAGCACCCGACTTTGTGGGAAGTACAACAGAGTCGAGGAGCAGTGCTTGCTGATGTCACTGCTACGTCTTCGCTGGTTGTGCATGCGAGCCAATCCTCTGTCCATGCTGCCTGCGAACAAGCCTCCTCCACTCCTGCACCTGCAGTTGCCTACGCAGAAAGAACACCATCATCAAGCACGTCCTTGTCCCAGCGCAGCGTTCAGTTATCCATTCAGCAAACCTTTGAACGCAGGCGCAAATACACTGCCAACACCCCACATGCCACAGTTCTAAATGCTAACATTTCGCGACTGCTTGCGCTGGAAATGTTGCCTTTTAGGCTGGTGGAGACAGAAGCATTCCGTGACCTGATGGCGGCAGCTGTCCCACGTTACTCGGTCCCCAGCCGCCACTATTTCTCCCGGTGTGCCGTCCCCGCGTTGCATAACCACGTGTCACAAAACATCACACGTGCCCTGAACAACGCTGTTTCACCCAAGGTCCACCTAACCACAGACACGTGGACAAGTGCTTGTGGGCAAGGCCGCTACATCTCGTTGACGGCACACTGGGTTAATATTGTGGAAGCTGGGACCCAGTCTGAGCGAGGGACGGAACACGTCCTTCCCACACCAAGGTTTGCAGGCCCTACCTCAGTCAGTGTTTCACCCACACTCTACAGCTCCGGAATGTCATGCTCTTCAGCCTCCTCCTCCTCCTGCGCATCCTCATCCACTGTGCCCTCCACACCAGTCACAAGCTGGAAGCACTGCAGCACTGCCTCGGCGAAGCGGCAACAGGCTGTGCTGAAGCTAATCTGCATAGGTGACAAACCCCACAATGCAGAAGAGCTGTGGACAGCTCTGAAACAGCAGGCAGATCACTGGCTCACACCTCTGAACCTAAAGCCAGGAAAGGTCGTTTGTGACAATGGCCGGAACCTGGTGGCGGCTTTGAGGCGAGGCCAGCTGACACATGTTCCATGCGTGGCCCATGTGCTCAACCTCGTGGTTCAGCGGTTTATAAAGTCATACCCAGAGCTGTCTGATCTGCTGGTAAAAGTTCGCCGCCTGTCTGCACATTTTCGAAAGTCACCTACTGCTTCAGCGCCGTTTGCATCTTCCGGCTCACAGACTGGTGTGTGATGTCCCCACGCGTTGGAATTCAACTCTGCACATGTTGGTCAGGATATGTGAGCAGAAGAGGGCAGTTGTTGAGTACCTGCATCACCTAAGCCGTCGGGAAATGGGTCAAACTCCACACATAACACCTGAGGAGTGGAGATGGATGTCAGACCTATGTACCATCCTCCAAAACTTTGAGGACTCCACCAAGATGGTGAGTGGTGATGACGCCATTATTAGCGTCACCATACCGCTACTCTGCCTTCTAAAACGGTCCCTGCTGAAAAACAAACATGATGCATTGCAGGCGGAGCGCGATGAGTTGCAGCAAGAAACAGTAGTGGGTGTGGGTGATAACACACAGCCCAGCCTCGTCTCATCACAACGTGCAGTGGAGGACTATGACGAGGAGGAGGATGAAGACATGGAGCAACTCTCCGGCCAAATTGAGGATATGACATGCACACCAGTCATATCCTCGATTCAGCGTGGCTGGCCAGAGGACAGGGTAGATGAGGAGGAGGAGGAGGAGGAGGAGGAGGACAGCATGTTCAGTCATCTTGTTGGTCAGGCTACTGAAGTCCTGGCTGTTAAGAGTCTGGCGCACATGGCTGACTTTATGGTAAGCTGCCTGTCTCGTGACCCTCGCGTTAAGAACATCTTGGCCGACAATCATTACTGGTTGGTAACACTGTTAGACCCACGCTACAAGGAGAACTTTTTGTCTCTTATTCCCGTGGAGGAGAGGTCAACCAAAATGCAGCAGTTTCGGAAGGCCATACTCACGGAAGTAGGCAAAGCATTCCCCTCACAAAACGCTAGCGGCATAGGTCAGGAATCAGTGGACAACCGAGGCGTACAGCCGAGAGAGGCACAAGTCCAATCCGCCAGAGGTAGGGGAACAGTCTTTAAGATGTGGGACAGTTTTCTCAGCCCCTCACGTACCACAGCCCCTGAGGTGCGGGGTAGTGCCACAAGAAATCCTAAGTTTGCCCAGATGCTGAAGGAGTACCTTGCAGATCGAACAACTGTACTCCGACATTCCTCTGTGCCTTACAATTATTGGGTATCCAAGCTGGACACGTGGCATGAATTGGCTCTCTACGCCTTGGAAGTCCTGGCCTGCCCTGCTGCTAGCGTTTTGTCAGAGCGTGTTTTTAGTGCCGCAGGTGGAATCATTACAGATAAACGCACCCGCCTGTCAACTGAAAATGCTGACAGGCTGACTCTGATAAAGATGAACAAGGGTTGGATTGGGCCAGACTTCACCACACCACCAGCAAATGAGAGCGGAATTTAAAGTTTGCCATGTACCTCCACTCACCCATGGGTACACTTCTCGACTTTGGATAATCGCTGGACTGCTCCTCCTTCTCCTCATGCGCCATCATGATGACCGTTACAATAGTTAGGTCTTTGTTTCAGGTATACCCCCAGTGGTAAATTTTTTCGCCCATTCTTTGCAGAATGGACATTACAACGACAGGAGACCCGCTCCTTTGCAATGGGAACAATGTTTTGAGGCCCTCATGCACGTCTCTACCCAGGGACAACGTGGAGCCTCCCAATTTTTGGCTGCCCTGCCTAAGGGCTATACTGAAATACACCCACTTCCTTAAAATGGACACTTAATGTTTTGAGGCCCTCATGCACGTCTCTACCCAGGGACAATGTGGAGCCTCCCAATTTTTGGCTGCCCTGCCTAAGGGCTATACTGAAATAGACCCACTTCCTTAAAATGGACACTTAATGTTTTGAGGCCCTCATGCACGTCTCTACCCAGGGACAATGTGGAGCCTCCCAATTTTTGGCTGCCCTGCCTAAGGGCTATACTGAAATACACCCACTTCCTTAAAATGGACACTTAATGTTTTGAGGCCATCATGCACGTCTCTACCCAGGGACAATGTGGAGCCTCCCAATTTTTGGCTGCCCTGGCAAAGGGCTATACTGAAATACACCCACTTCCTTAAAATGGACACTTAATGTTTTGAGGCCATCATGCACGTCTCTACCCAGGGACAATGTGGAGCCTCCCAATTTTTGGCTGCCCTGGCAAAGGGCTATACTGAAATACACCCACTTCCTTAAAATGGACACTTAATGTTTTGAGGCCCTCATGCACGTCTCTACCCAGGGACAATGTGGAGCCTCCCAATTTTTGGCTGCCCTGCCTAAGGGCTATACTGAAATACACCCACTTCCTTAAAATGGACACTTAATGTTTTGAGGCCATCATGCACGTCTCTACCCAGGGACAACGTGGAGCCTCCCAATTTTTGGCTGCCCTGGCAAAGGGCTATACTGAAATAGACCCACTTCCTTACAATGGGCACTTCAGGTTTACAGGCCATAATGCACGGCTCTATCCAGGGACAATGTGGAGCCTC
This sequence comes from Anomaloglossus baeobatrachus, assembly GCF_048569485.1. NCBI lineage: Eukaryota > Metazoa > Chordata > Amphibia > Anura > Aromobatidae > Anomaloglossus > Anomaloglossus baeobatrachus. The sequence goes on from NC_134356.1 coordinate 199,982,773, forward strand.
CCAATTTTTGGCTGCCCTGGCAAAGGGCTATACTGAAATAGACCCACTTCCTTAAAATGGACACTTAATGTTTTGAGGCCCTCATGCACGTCTCTACCCAGGGACAATGTGGAGCCTCCCAATTTTTGGCTGCCCTGCCTAAGGGCTATACTGAAATACACCCACTTCCTTAAAATGGACACTTAATGTTTTGAGGCCATCATGCACGTCTCTACCCAGGGACAATGTGGAGCCTCCCAATTTTTGGCTGCCCTGGCAAAGGGCTATACTGAAATACACCCACTTCCTTAAAATGGACACTTAATGTTTTGAGGCCCTCATGCACGTCTCTACCCAGGGACAATGTGGAGCCTCCCAATTTTTGGCTGCCCTGCCTAAGGGCTATACTGAAATACACCCACTTCCTTAAAATGGACACTTAATGTTTTGAGGCCATCATGCACGTCTCTACCCAGGGACAACGTGGAGCCTCCCAATTTTTGGCTGCCCTGGCAAAGGGCTATACTGAAATAGACCCACTTCCTTACAATGGGCACTTCAGGTTTAAAGGCCATCATGCACGTCTCTATCCAGGGACAATGTGGAGCCTCCCAATTTTTGGCTGCCCTGCCTAAGGGCTATACTATAATACACCCACTTCCTGACAATGGACACTTAATGTTTTGAGGCCCTCATGCACGTCTGTATGCAGGGGCATTGGTGAACCTCACAATTTTGGACTGCCCTGGCAAAGGAAAATACTACAAAGACTCACTTCCTCAAAATGGGCACATTAGACTCAAGAGGCCTTCATGTACGTCTCTTCTCAGGGACATCGGAGTGCCACACAATGTTTTCACGTAAAATCTTTCATGTATTAATCTCAAAAAGTAACATACACCAGATCTATCTCACTATTGGGTATGTGCCCTTAACATTTCCGCCATGAAAAATCATTTTGGGGTCATTTTGGAAGGTTTTCTGGTGAGTCCGTAAAAATGGCGTAAAACGCGGACAAAATTGTTCACAGCTGTGACTTTTGAGTGATAAATGCTTCAAGGGGTCTTCCCCATGCTGTTGCCATGTCATTTGAGCACTCTTCTGAGACTTTTGTGCCATTTTTAGGGTTTCTCCATGCTGCCGGGAGGTCATTTCACAAAAATACTCGGGTCTCCCATAGGATAACATTGGGCTCGTTGCTCGGGCCGAGTACACGAGTATCTTGGGAGGCTCGGCCCGAGCTTCGAGCACCCGAGCTTTTTAGTACTCGCTCATCACTAATGTTGAGGGATCGGGATTGTGGTTGGGGGTGTTGGAAGATCTACTGTGCCACATCAAATTCTTGCCCAATCTTTCAGACAAATATAGGCCTCAACCTTATCCATTTTCAATTCTATAAGAAAAATCCTTGACTAGTTATCTATATAAACCACACTTGAAGGCATGTTACTTTGGAAATGGCCGTATGGCTGGAAAATGAGCTACAAATCAGACCACAAAGCGACCATTATATATTCAAATGCAGCTTTCAGTTGTTAGAGCATAATTTTCAAGAATTAGTGGGAACATTAATTGGTTTACTTAATAAATTCAGTCATGAAGTGCAGAACTGGAGCAAAGTAGAAACTCTACTGATCGGGACTTTTCCATTGCTGGAGGAAGCTTTGATTCTGAATAGTGAAAGCATTCTGATTTCTTTATAGCACAGCACGTTTGACATTATATTATTTTGAGAGATATTTATTTTAAAATGCTGATTCCAACTTATACCTAGGGTCATACTCCCCCCACCCTCCCCCCACAAAACTATGGACTCCTTCAAAGAAATCATTCATCACTATTTATATAGCCTAGAGGTCTGTACAGTGTGCATCAAATTTCTGAGTTTCTTTTTTCATTTGTATCTTCATATACATTCTGTAAAATGTAATATTTCTCATTTTAAAGGGACCTTGTCATGTTTGGAAACTACCTGCAATTATAGGGTTAATCTGCAGGTAAATAGGGTTAAAATCAAGCCTGCCTTTTTGGTAGAGCAGTTACAGGGAGAAAATTAACTTATATCTTCCCTGTAGCTGATCACTTACAATTATAGGGCCATTGCATGAAACGGTCACTGACACCGCTCCCAATACAATAATATAGATACACTGCAGAATAGGCTGTCAATCAAGTGCCTACGATAAAGGATATCAGTTGACATTTTCTCTGTAGCCATACTTCCAGTAAGGCCTTCTTCACACATCCATGTCTCCGGTACATGTGAAATCCATTTTTACACATACCAGAGACTCATACCAGTGCCCATTAAAATCAATGGGCTTGCACACACGTCCCTGTTTTGACACCGACCGTGTGTCCATGTGCTCCACACGGCGACCTGTTAGTTTTCTGCAGACAGCATAGATATCACACAGACCACACACTGATATGATCCGTGTGACATCAGTGTGACACGTACCGGAGGAAACACTTGTCACTGAGAAATAAATGTAATTTTATACTTACCGTATTTTTCGGACCATAAGACGCACTTTTTTTCCCCCAAATGTTGGGGGAAAGTTGGGGGTGCGTCTTATGGTCTGACTATAGGGCTGTGGCTGGGAATGAGGGTGCTGCGGGTCATCAGGGGCACGAGCAGGCAGCAGCAGCGCCTGCCGTGACCACGTGGGCCCGCTCATTACATATGCACGCCCATCCTCCCGCCCATCTCTCAGTGCAGAAGCCGGCGCTGACAGGTGGGCGGGAGGACAAGCGGGGACGCGCGCATAGCAAAGAGCCGGCTGCATGATCACCCCTGGAAATTACAGCCTGGAGTGATCATGTGCGGCTGTATTCACTGCCCCCCGCGCATCATTACCAGGGCGGGGTGCAGTGAATCAGTACACTCACCCGTCCCCGTGTGTGGAGCCGCCCCCCTGCTGCACGGGATGTCTTCCTGTCTGTGCCGGTCAGCTGATCTGTGCTGAGCTGGTCAGATGATCGGCACAGACAGGAAGACATCGCGATGCAGCAGGGGAACGGCTCCACACACACACACATACACACAGGTCAGTGGCGCAGAGAGGAAGATGATCGGTGCTGGAGGGAGTGAGGAAAAGGTGAGTATAAACGTTTATTTTTTTCTCTGTGCTATAGGATACAGGCCATATACCAGGATGGTATATGAGCACGATGGGGGCATATAGCAGGATGGGAGTATATGAGCAGGCAGGATGGGGATATGTTGCGGGCGGGGAGGAGGGTGTCAGCACACCGCGCTCACCCCCTTCTGCTCGGGTCCGGCGGCCGCTGCTCAGTGGTGGCTCGAGCTGTAGGCCGGATCCCGGGGGTTTCTCGAGCGGCACTCCTCGCCCGTGAGTGAAAGGGGGTTGTTGGGTGAGGGGATGATCATTGTCCGTGACGCCACCCACGGTTGTGGTGATTTCACCACCGCTGCTCAGTACAGGGGTCCCGGGGATGGTGATGCGGAGCAGCCAGGTGTTGTGTTGCCCCTCCGTGGGTAGGGGTTGGTGATCCCGGGGCCCGGTGATGGTTTGAGAGGTGCGGGACCTGGTGGGCGCAGGGACACGGGGGGCAGCGCTGTGCCTTGCGGCACTGTGGTACTCACTCAGCCTGAGACATGGACATAGTTTGTACGGTAAACCAAACGGCTGGTAGGACGGTCCCACAGACGGCTGCACCTGCACTCCCGGTAGGTGACGGTGATGTCCCTCTTCCTTGCACCTATGGTTGACTTGTGGTAGCGGTGGATTCCCTCCGGTTACCCGCTCCCCGACTACAATCTGGGCCGGAGGAGCTCTACACTTTGCCCGCAGGCGCTGGCCCTGAGAAACTGGTGCCGTGGCGGTGGCGGTGTCTCTCTGCTTCAGGTTGGGCTGTTGCCTTCAGTCGGGACTTGGTTGTTGGGGGATCTGCGTCCCCGTCACTGATGGATACGGCAAATTTGGCGACTCCTAGCCTTGCCGGGGTCCGAGAGGCCCCTGCCCTGGTGCTGACTGTCCTTCGGAACACTGCTCCAGACCGCCGGGCACACAGCCAACGGGGTCCTTCCAGGAACTTCCAAACGGTCCCCCTCCAGACAGTCACCGCTGTCGCTGACCTTGCTGATCTGGCCCTACACAAAGCTGGACCCTTCAGGCTTTCCTTCTTTCTTGTCACCCCACTTGCTTTCTTCCTTTTTCCACTTTTCTACTTTTACTTTCACTTTCTTAACTCCTCTACTTAGCTGTTTACTTTAGCTCTGTCTAGGCTACTCCTCCACTCCTTCCACTTCTCCCTCCCTGACTAGACTGCCTGGTTTTTCCTGCCTCCAGAGCTGTGACCTCCTCGGTGGGCGGAGCCAACCGCCTGGCCCACCCCCTGGTGCGAATCATCAGCCTCTGGAGGAAGGCAACAAGGATTTGTAGTTTAGCTGTCATGTGCCTACCTGGAGTGTGGGATGTGGTGGTGTTGTGACCTGTGACCCCTGGCTTGCCCAGGGCGTCACAGATATACGAACAGGATGGGGGGGTATGTGAACAGGATGGGGGGTATATGAACAGGATGGGGGTATATGAACAGGATGGGGGTATATGAACAGGATGGGAGTATATGAGCAGGCAGGATGGGGGAATATGAGCAGGATGGATGGGGGGTATACCAATAGGATGGGGGTATATCAATAGGATTGGGGTATATGAACAGGATGGGGTATATGAACAGGATGGGAGTATATGAGGAGGATGGGGGAATATGAGCAGGATGCTGGTATAGGAGCAGGATGGGGGTTTATAGCAGGATCATATACAAGGCAGGAGGATCATTACCAGGATGGGGTACCTTAGTAGAGAATTTGGGGACATTACCCCCATAACAGTGTCAGCAGCAGATCCTCGCCCCATAACAGTGTGTCATGACCACATTTTTTGCTTAAAGTTTTATTTTCCCATTTTCCTCCTCTAAAACCAGGGTGCGTCTTATAGTCCGGTGCGTCTTATAGTCCGAAAAATACGGTACCTGTCTCTGACGCTGCTGTTTCCTGCACTGCTGTCACACTTGCTTCCGGGACAGCTCATTATGCTCATGAATATTCACTGCACCAACCATGGACCTGGAAGCAAATGTGACAGCAGTGCCAGAGACAGCAGTGTCAAAGGCAGGTAAGTATACAAGTTCATGCTATCTGTGTGCTATCCGGATGTCACAGAGACAGCACACGAACAGCACACAGAATGCACACACAAGGACAGACATACGTATCTACACCATAGATCGTGCAAAACGTTTGTATTTTGCACGGAAGTGTGATGGGGACCTAAGGCAAGCAGGAATAATTTTAATGTATATCCTTGTAGATTAGCCTGCAGGGAAATACTATTTCTCAATATGACAGGTTCCCTTTGAAAAATATTTTGTAGATATTGATTAAATGTCCTTGCATTGTAGATCGCACACTATAACAAATAGTGAATCTTGCTTGTGCTTTTTTGCCATGGGTAACATTTTAGAAAATAACTCCAACAAAATAGGACACAGACACATTACTCACATAGTTAATAGCAAAAATTTTATTACCCATCATTATAAAAAATAATGCTTATAGGGGTTGTCGGGTCTAAATCCACAAGTCTGCAGTCACTATATGTGTCACTCAATGTGATTGGATACTTGTGAATCCTCAGATCGTGCACACTGACCGCTGTGAGAAGTCACTGATGTCAGTGCTGGGAATGGCGGTCATGTGGTTCCAATTATGTGTTATGAATTCTCCCAGCTAGAATCTGACTAGATGGGCCTCGCTCAATACTTTAGCCTTGAGTGAGACTGTATACAGTGACTGTGTCGCGGGCGGGGAGGAGGGTGTCAGCACTGCGCTCACCCCTCTGCTCAGGTCCAGCTGCTGCTGCTCAGTGGTGGCTCGAGCGGTGGGCCGGATCCCGGGGGTTCTCGAGCGGCGCTCCTCGCCCGTGAGTGAAAGGGGATTGGGTTGTTGGGATATTGTCTATTGTCATTGACGCCACCCACGGTTGTGGTGATTTGTTAGCACCACCGCTGCTCGGTGTGGGGATCCCGGGAGTGATGGTGTGAAGCAGCAAGTTGTTGTGTTGCCCCTCCGTGGGTAGTGGTGGTGATCCCGGGGCCCAGTGATGAGGTGGGAGATGCAGGGCTTGGTGGGCGCAGGGACGCGGGGGCAGCGCTGTGCCTTGCGGCACTGTGGTACTCACTCAGCCTGAGACGTTGACACAGTTCTCGGTAAAACACACGGCTGGAAAGACGGTTCCCACGGACGGCTGCACTTGCTTTCCCCAGTAGGTGACGGTGATGTCCCTTTTCCTGCACCTGATGTTGTTGATGGTCTCGATGGGTTCCCACCGGTAACCCGCTCCCCGGCTTCAAGCTGGACCGGAGGAGCTCTACTCTTTGCCCGCAGGCGCTGGCCCTTAGAAACTGGTGCCCTGGCGGTGGCGGTGTCTCTACTGTAATGGTTGGGCTGTTGCCTTCAATCGGGACTTGGTTGTTGGGGGATCGACGTCCCCTTCACTGACGGATTTGGCAAATAATGGCGACTCCTAGCCTTGCTGGGGTCCGAGAGGCCCCTGCCCTGTTGCTGACTGTCCTTTGTACACTGCTCCAGACTGCCGGGCCACCACCCGTCCGCGGTCCTTCCAGGAACTTCCAAACGGTCACCCCTCCAGACAATCACCGCCATTGCTGACCTTGCTGACTCTGTCCTGCACACAGCTGGACCCACTTCAGGCTTTTTTACTGTCACCGCTCTTACTTTCCTCCTTTTCCACTTTACTTCCTTCACTTCACTACTTTCACTTCCTTAACTCATCTTAGCTGTTTACTCCTTCACCTCCTGAACTGAACTGCTCTCAAGCTCTTCCCTGAGCTGACTGACTGGTTCTTCCCGCCTCCAGAGCTGTGAACTCCTCGGTGGGCGGAGCCAACCGCCTGGCCCACCCCCTGGTGTGAACATCAGCCTCTGGAGGAAGGCAACAAGGATTTTGGGTTAGCTTTGATGTTCCTAACTGGGGTGTAGGGTGTGGTGGTGTGATGACCTGTGACCCCTGGCTTGCCCAGGGAGTCACAACTGCAGATTTGTGGATTTAGAGAGGAAAACCAGTATAGTTAATACAATTACAATACAGATAAAAGACAAATTGGTTGTAGTAGGCAAGCAATCAGATACAGTTTCCGATATATCAGATGGCACAATATAATGCATTGGTATCAGTGTCCACAATAAAGCAAAGGCATAAATTCAACAAGAAAAGAACAAGAAGAAGCTGACCAGTGGCTAAAAGTAATGGCCACATGCATAAGAAATGCCTAATCTTAACCTTGAAATTTAGTCAACGTCACGTAGTATACCCCGTGGTTCACCTGCAAACACTTAACACCAAACTCTATATCACTTCTAGACATTTTGTACTCCAGTTGTTGAATATATTCAGTGGATGTTTCTACCCATAATTTTGTAGATCTATCTAGATATAGGACTCCCTCGACAGCTTAATTAGATCCACGACCTTATCATTGCTTCAAGCAGGCACACATTTAGGTCCAAATCCACCCCTTTCAAGTACCATATTAGAGGCATACCATTTCTCTCACCATATTTTATATTATTATTTTTTTTATTTTTGATACAATAACTAAGAAGAATCTACAATCACTAAAACTCCTTTATAATCATCTACTGAGAGGGTCTTTCTATAAAGGGTTGGATCCCAGTAGGTAACAGGCCAATTGTCACCTTAAACAGAACCTGTCGTCAGAGTTATGCATAGTAAACTAAAGGTATGCCTATGATGGTGCTGTTATACTCATTAAATACATACATTCTGTGAAGAAATCTGCATCATATGTTTTCAATAATCATCAGACGTTTTGGTCTTTTTGCTTTTGGGCGGGATTGTAGAGTTGGCTATGGGTAGGGTCTTTGGCTATGCCATAGGCCCTCCACTACCTCTAGTGTCTTTTTCCTCTTTCTTAGTTAAATGTTGTGCTGGTGACAGCCCGGCTGCGGGCGGCGCTTGCACAGATTGGTCTCACTGTGTGCTTCAGTGAGTTTTTGTCGGTAGTGGAGCATGAGCAGAATAGCCTACTGACAGTCTTCAGTAAATCTGTGCATGCACCACTACTGGCGCCATTTTCTTGAGGACTTTGGGAGATGAATCTGTAAAAGCCTAGGATGGCGCCAGTACAAAATTTAAATAAGTAATAGGATAAAGGTACTAGAGATGATGATTGTGTCTCCGTGGTGTTGGCTGTTGATCTCCCAAAGGTCAACCATCATTGCTTATGAAGTCTTCTACTAGGCTTTGCTCCCACTTCCCACTAGCCAGTTTCCTACTTCACACTGATGAGGGGCAAATGCCCCGAAACAGCTGTCTGTGGATGGATACCATGTTTGGCATAGGTGGTCTCCTTGACTGGAGACTGCCCTTCTCGTGGTTGTTCCTTCCCGGTGAAAGACCTGGCTAGTTTCCTGCCAGCGTTGAGAAACATGTGATGGTGTCTCCGCAGGCTTTCTTGTTTTGAATATTTCCCAGGGGGCATTGCTCTAGAATCACTGAGTTGAGAAACACACGATGGTGTCTCTGCAGTGTTGGATGTTGATCTCCCTAAGGTCAACCATTATTGCTTATGTAGTCTTATACTAGGCATTGCTCCCACTAGCCAGTTTCCTACTCCACACTCATGAGGGGCAAATACCCCGAAACAGCTGTCTGTGGATGGATACCATGCTTGGTATAGGTGGTTTCCTTGACTGGAGACTGCCCTTCCCATGGTTGTTCCTTCCCGGTGAAAGACCTGGCTAGTTTCCTGCCAGCGTTGAGAAACATGTGATGGTGTCTCCGCAGACTTTCTTGTTTTGATCATTACCATTCCTGGCCACCAGTGGGAGCTCCACACCAGGACTCACTCGGATGACATTCACAACAGAAAGAGACAGAGAGGAAGACAGACAGAGACTGGGAGAGAAATAGAGAGACGGTTACTATCCTGGGCAACACTGGGTACTACAGCTAGTAGACTCATATAATTTAATCGCACAATTTACACATCTGTTTATTTAACTGACCCACTTGTCATTTTTGTTAAACTCACTGCATGTTCTATTTTGGTTAATTTTTGCGCTTCAATCTTGACCATCCAAGTCTATAATTTTCCATTAAAAACAAGTAACACCCAGAAACCGTCTATTTTTAAGTGGCCCATTTTTTGCCAACTTTAAATCTGAATATAGCCTATATGTTAGGCATCAATAGTATATCTGCCCCAGCTCCACTGTGTCTATTTTTGCACTTCCAACGAAACACAAGGCCGGCATGAGCTCTGCTGAGTTTAAGGGGTGCTTCACACACAGCGAGCTCGCTGCCGAGATCGCTGCTGAGTCACGCTTTTTGTGACGCAGCAGTGACCTCATTAGCGATCTCGCTGTGTGTGACAATGAGCAGCGATCTGGCCCCTGCTGCGAGATCGCTGCTCGTTACACACAGCCCTGGTTCGTTTTCTTCAAAGCCGCTCTCCTGCTGTGACACACAGATCGCTGTGTGTGACAGCAAGAGAGCGACAAATGAAGCGAGCAGGGAGCAGGAGCCGGCGTCTGACAGCTGAGGTAAGCTGTATCCAAGATAAACATCGGGTAACCAAGGTGGTTACCCGATATTTACCTTAGTTACCAGCCTCTGCAGCTCTCACGCTGCCTGTGCTGCCGGCTCCGGCTCTCTGCACATGTAGCTGCTGTACACATCGGGTTAATTAACCCGATGTGTACAGCAGCTAGGAGAGCAAGGAGCCAGCGCTAAGCAGTGTGCGCAGCTCCCTGCTCTCTGCACATGTAGCTGCATTACACATCGGGTTAATTAACCCGATGTGTACTGTAGCTAGGAGAGCAAGGAGCCAGCGCTCAGTGTGCACGGCTCCCTGCTCCCTGCTCACACTGGTAACTAATGTAAACATCGGGTAACCATACCCGATGTTTACCTTAGTTACCAGTCTCCGCAGCTTCCAGACGGCGGCTCCGTGCAAGCGCAGCGTCGCTTGCACGTCGCTGCTGGCTGGGGGCTGTTCACTGGTCGCTGGTGAGATCTGCCTGTTTGACAGCTCACCAGCGACCATGTAGCGATGCAGCAGCGATCCTGACCAGGTCAGATCGCTGGTCGGATCGCTGCTGCATCGCTAAGTGTGAAGGTACCCTTAGAGTTCTGGTTTGGCAAGTGCCCTAAACATCTTTCTAATGATATTACTTATATTTTACAGCTGCTAAATATATCTAGTTTTATCTGACATTAATTATACAATTCCAGGCAATGTAAAATGTTGATAAATACACCCAAGGTTTCAATCAATACCATGTGTGAATGGAATGACATAAAAACTATCACTGGCCATGAAATCAAACAAATGTCTGCAGGCTAATGATAAATTGCTCTTACTTCCTTTAGCTCGTGGTCAATGTGTGTAGAAAGTCTACAGTGCAGAAAATTGTATACATTGGCTTTATTTCTCCATATGATAAATATACCTACAGCTATTATTTGTTCTTTATGTACAATATTCGGTACATAAAACCTAAGTATCTATAATCCAAACATGCATGTTGATTTTCCTAAGTATAAGCTTGCTCTTGATGACTTTGTGCTGTTCTTAAAAGATTATTCTCAACTCTACAGGACATCATCTATTGATAGATCGCTTATCACTGGAGGTCTGACCACAGGGACCATCACAGACTTTGAGAACAACTCTAAAGGTGGCTTTACACACTGCAACATCGCAAACGACATCGCTGTAACGTCACCGGTTTTGTGACGTTACAGCGACCTCCCCAGCGACATTGCAGTGTGTGAAACACATCAGCGACCTGGCCCCTGCTGTGAAGTTGTGATCGCTACACATCGTTCAGGACCATTCTTTGGTCCTTTGTTTCCCGCTGTGCAGCAAAGTTTTAGTGTGTAAAGGGGACTTCACAGCGACTTCGTTAGCGACTTCCCTTTCAAAAAGCTGCTTTACAACGTCCCCAATGACTAGCTAGGTCGTTCTGCAGTTCCGGATCGCTGTTGCGTCGTTGGCCAGGTTTGCCTGTTTGACAGCTCACCAGAGACTTTGT